>NW_016107980.1:234902-238964 GCF_001604975.1 Cebus imitator | reverse complement strand
GAAAGGAAGGAAGGAAATAAGCAAGGAAGGAAAGAAAAAAAAGCAAAAAAAAAAAAAAAAAAAAAAAAAAAAAAAAAAAGAAAAATAAATTGAATAGCTGAGTGCAGATGAGTGCAGTGGCTCACATGTGTAACCCCAACAACTCGGGAGGCTGAGGTGGGAGGATTGCTCGAAGCCAAGAGTTTGAGACAAGTCTGGGCAACAAAGCAAGACCCTGTCTCTACAAAATATTTTAAAAATTAGCCAGGCAAGGCCGGGCGCGGTGGCTCAAGCCTGTAATCCCAGCACTTTGGGAGGCCGAGGCGGGTGGATCACGAGGTCAAGAGATCGAGACCATCCTGGTCAGCACGGTGAAACCCCGTCTCTACTAAAAATACAAAAAAAAATTAGCTGGGTCTCAAATAAATAAATAAATAAATAAAAATAAAAATTAGCCAGGCATAGTGGCATGTACCTGTAGTTCTAGCTACTTGGAAAGCTGAGGCAGGAGGATTGCTTCAGTCCAGGAGTTTGAGGCTGCAGTGAGCTCACACCACTGCACTTCAGCCGGGGTGACACAGTGATACCCTGTCTCTAAAAAAATTATAGTAAAAGAAAAATAACTTGAAAGAATATCATTTTAATTGACATTTTTACATAAAATAAATAGTATCTTTTTATTTAGAATTAAATTTATTATTTCAACCTAAAGTATGGAGTTCTTTTTGTTTACTGATATATTTTTATTATTTAAATAATAACTACATTATTTTTCAGAATCCTGTAGCTTTTTTTTTCGTTTTTCTTGGTACTCATTGGTTATAACACAGTAGCTTTTATTTTTTTATTTTTTATACTTTAAGTTCTGGGATACATGAGCAGAACATGCAGGTGTGTTACACAGGTATACAGGATATGGCGGTTGGCTGCACCCATCAATCCGTCATCTACATTAGGTATTTTTCCTAATGCTATTCCTCCCCGACACCCCCACACCAGCCTCCAACAGGCCCTAGTGTGTGATGTTCCCCTCCCTATGTCCACGTGTTCTCATTGTTCAACTTCCACTTATAAATGAGAACATGGAGTGTTTGGTTTTCTGTTCCAGATAACACAGTAGCTTTTAAAAGAAAATTTTCTTTAGTAAGTTGTAAACAACAAAAAAGTATGAGCTCCCTCTGCTGGCTCTGTAGTGGCATATCAAGGTACATTTTGTTTATTTGGAAACAAAAGTGGCACATGGTACAAGCCATGAATTCAATTTGCTAATATTAAGGAGAATAGTTTTAAACTGCAGTTTCCCTAATTTTATAAAAGTTAAATTATGCCAATATTCCACTAATATTCGCAAGTAAGATTGGCATTTTAATATAAGTGTAAAGTTGTTTTCATTATGTGTCTGAGCCATTTGGTATATCCCTTAATAGTGCCACATAAGTGTGTTGAACAGGAAAAGTTTCTGCATGCACCTCAATAGGTATAGGAGGATTTTAGTTTTAAAATTTTTTATGACTTTTGAATTGCAGTAATCATAAAACCTATGTGTTGTGTTAGCATGTTAATATTTAGTTCATTAAAAATACCGTAGCTTTTTGTTTGTTTTTGAGACAGAGCCCAATGTGGAATGCAGAATCACCTGGGTTCAGGTGATTCTTGTGCCTCAGCCTCCAGAATAGCTGGGATTACAGGTATTCACCACCATACCCAGATAATTATTTTGTATTTTTTAGTAGAGACGAAGTTTTGCCAGGTAGGCTAGGCAGGTCTCAAACTATTGGTCTCAAGTGATCTGCCCAGCTCGACTTCCCAAAGTGTTGGGATTACAGGCATGAGCCACTTCACCCGGCCCATATGCATATTTTGAAGCAAGGAGAAATAGAAAATATTTGCATAGTAAGCAGTGACATATAATTCTGAGTATAAAATTTTTTGTCATGACACAATCTCTGATGCATTGATTTATGATGTACTTTCCAAAATTTCAAGATATTTTTATTTTTATGATTTCTGTTTTTACCTTCAAGATCTTTGATTTGTGTCTCAGTGGTGATCATCTCATCCTTCTGTTTATCTACTAAATTCTTTAACTTTTTATGTTGTACTTAAATCTGCTTAAGGATGCCTTTAAAAAACCAATTCAAATTTTCATCTATCTTTTACAAGTTCTACTTTCCCCTTGTTTCTTCTGACTGATATTCCTCTCTCAAATTGCTGTCTCTAACATAAGATGTTATTTTTCTTGATTGGTTCACAAGCTCATTTTGACTGTTGAAATATTGGGAATTCCACATGTCGTTGAAGGCAAAGATGTTTCTAGTCAGGGTTGAACCCAGTTGTCCCTAGCCTATGAGAGCTGATTGTTAATTTTTCAAGAGTTCTTCAAGCTAGTTGTGAAAAATAGATTTTATTAAAGCAGACATACAAACTTAAAATTACATTACTTATATTAAAAACAACACAATTTTCAAAATCATCATTTCCTAATTATTTAACTTCATGTTATTATTATTTATGCTTCTCAAGTATTTACAACAATTGCATTTGTATGGTGAAAATATAGTATAATGGGGTGCTCCTATGAATCTCCTTCCAGTTCTGCATTCTATGATATCATAGTGGTAATTTGTAATCCACTGTGGTGGGGACATTTACACAATGGAACTGGAAAATGCTACAAGGCTGGGCTTTTTTACTGTTTTGTTGATTGTCTGGACATAAAAAAAGTGATATAGACCTCTTTTCTGTGGCACCTCGGAGGCGTTCAGCTGCTTCAAGATGAAGCTGAACAACTTCCCAGCCACTGGCTGTCAGAAACTCATTGAAGTGGAAGATGAACGCAAACTTCACACTTTTTATGAGAAGCATATGGCCACAGAAGTTGCTGCTGATGCTCTGGGTGAAGAATGGAAGGGTTATGTGGTCCGACTCAGTGGTGGGAACGACAAACGGCGTTTCCCCATGAGGCAGGGTGTCTGGACCCATGGCCGCGTCCATCTGCTACTGAGTAAGGCACATTCCTCTTACAGACCAAAGAGAAGTAGAGAAAGAAAGAAAGAAAATCAATTCGTGGTTGCATTGTGGATGCCACTCTGAGCATTCTCAACTTGGTTATTGCAAAACAAGGAGAAAAGGATATTCCTGGACTGACTGATACCACGGTGCCTCGTCGCCTGGGGCCCACAAGAGCTAGCAGAATCTGCAAACTTTTCAGTCTCTCTAAAGAAGATGATGTCCCCCAGTATGTTGTAAGAAAGCCCTTAAACAAAGAAGGTAAGAAACCTCGTACCAAAGTACTCAAGAGTCAGCGTCTTGTTACTCCAAGTGTCCTGTGGCGTATTGCTCTGAAGAAGCAGTGTACTAAGAACAATAAGGAAGAGCCTGCAGAATATGGTAAACTTTTGGCCAAGAGAATGAAGGAGGCTAAAGAGAAGAGGCGCCAGGAACAAACTGCGAAGAGACGCAGACTTTCCTCTCTGCGAGCTTCTACTTCTGTCTGAATCCAGTGAGAAATAAGATTTTTTTAGTAACAAATAAATAAAATTAGACTCACATTTCTGTTGACTTTTCATTGTGGATAGAAAACTATGTAAATGAAGAAAGGGAAAATTTGGTCACAGAAAATGGGGATATGTATATAGTAATCCAATGGTGGATAAAATCAGACCTGTTGTGTGGTCGTGGAAGACAAGGTCATGGTAAAGGGATTCTTTTCAGGGGACGGGTGGCACAGGAAGGGATTCCCAGCATAAGACATCTGCCTCTTCAAAAAGGCATGAAACTTGGAGGAAATCAATAATGAGGATTATTTTTTTAAAAAAGTGATATAGAAAATGTTACCGATTGGGCCAGGCAGGGTTTCACATGCCTGTAATCCCAGCACTTTGGGAGGCCAAGGAGGGCAAATCATGAGGTCAGGAAATTGAGATCTTCCTGGCCAACACGGTGAAACCCTGTCTCTACTAAAAATACAAACATTAGCTGGGCGTGGTGGCGTGTGCCTGTAATCCCAGCTACTCAGGAGGCTGAGGCAGGAGAACCCCTTGAACCAGAGAGTCAGAGTTTGCAGTGAGCTGAGATCAGGCC
>NW_016107980.1:209611-234862 GCF_001604975.1 Cebus imitator | reverse complement strand
ACCAACCACAAGCGTTTGGGGAAAATAAACTAAACCCTTTTGTGAAAAACAGTTGGTTATATGGAATTTACAATAAATAATATTGTATGTTTTACTATTTTTAAATTCTGTGCTATACATTCTTCATATCAGTAAAACTTATATATATATATATATATATGCATCTATACATTTTGTTTTCTAGAAAGCTCCTGGTTGAACATTAAGTAGCACACTACCGGAGTCTCTACCCCAAAAGGTAGTACAGGTGCACAGTCAATTCTCTGTGAGACTCCTGGGAAGTCACTGACATAGTACTTGCCCAGCATCAAGAGTAGCGCTATGATTTTAAAGTATGCCCACAAATTCTGTTTTACATCTCCTATCTAAAGACAGGCCCTGATTTTCCTCCCCATGAATGTGAACTGCCCAACAACTAATGAATGTGGTGGAAGTAACCATGTTAGACTTCCAAGGCTGATTCATAAAAGACAGTGTGGTCTCTGTCTTGCTCTCTCTTGGACTGCTTGCTTTGGGGAAAGTCAGTGGCTATGCCATGAGTACACTCAAATACCTATGAAGAGGCCCCACGTGGTGTGGATGAGGACTCCTGCAACTGCCATTTTGCACCTAGATTTTCCTGTCCCAGACAGAGCTTCAAATGAGTGGGGTACAGCACATATCTTGACTGCAACTTCACAGGAGACTTTCAACCAGAACCTCTCAGCTAAGCAGCTCCTAAAATCCTTAACACACAGAAACTGTGATGTAATAAATGTTTATTGCTTTAAGGCCCTAAGGTTTGGAGTAATTCATTAGATGGCAATCGATAACTAATATAAGCAGGGATGACTCATTATCCCCATTACACTTCTTGGACTTTTGGGAGTCAATGAAATTGCAGACTCTCTCATATGGTGCTATACCAACTTTGTGTCTTTCCAGAGATCTGTGAAAACCAAACTCTATTCAGGATTAAGGAGGTTCAGAAACTACCAACACCACTGTTCTTCACTTGTTTGCTTAGTCCATGGAGGAGCAAGTCATGGACCACTTCCCATAGCAGGGTCCCCAGCAGAGGTCAAGGTCCCACCTTCTCCTAGCTTCCTATAGGATTTGGCAAGGATTTGGCTCAAGGGAGGCAAATGTCTTAGAGTTGGAGGAGAGGAAAAGTGAGTTACATCTAAGTTGCCATTTTTCAAGAATTTCCTTCATGATATATATCTATATATATATATGAGATATTAATCTTATATTATTGCCAAAAAACAAAACGAAGTCAATAAAAGGTGAAAAGGTTTAAGGACATCCATTATTTGAGAAAATGAAAGAACAACAAATCTCATGTAATAATTTATTTCCTTTTCAGTTTAAATATTTTTCATGAAAAAGAACAAATAGTGGCCAACATTTCTTCTATTCATGCCTTTGGGCCATCAATAAACCTTTTAAAACCTTCTTCTAACTTTAATAGAAAAATATACTAAAAAAAGTGGGTGGACCAACAGCCTTGTGCATTTTGCCTCTCACACTTACCAAATCAAAATTACCAAAATATCCAAGGCCATTTATATCCATTATTTGTATCCTTTATTAGAGATATTCCATTTTAATTTTTTGTTGATACATTCATGTATTTATAGTACAAATATTGAAGAAATGAACTTCAATGCATAAATAATAATGTGATTTAATATCTCTATTTTGTGGTTAGTTTTTTTTATTTTAGTGTTTTCTTTCAGCCTATTTTTAATTAAATAGCTATTGCATTCTGTCAATTAACAAAGCTGGAATTGAATCTGGCCCTGGATCTTACAGCAGGTAACTTGCTTCTTCTATTACCTTTACAGTTGACTTTGTCGGAAAAGTATTTGCACATGTCCAGACCCCAATTCTGTCATCTGTAAATATGAAGATACTGAACTAGGTTATCCTTAAACTCCTATTCAGCTTTTATAATTTTAAACAGTTATTGAATAAAATACTAATTATATAAAAGGATACAAAAAATAAAATCTGAATTATTATCTGAAGCAGATTAAAATTTACTTGGCAATAGATTCATATAAAGAAGTAGCTGGTCAGTTAAGTATTAGAAGAGCTCTCAAGAGGAAGAGGGGAGTAGAGGCTGTAGGGGATAGGGAAACTCAGAGGAAATAGAACACAGTGTGAATCCAAAGAACCTGAAATTGATGGAAAAACCCATGCAAGACCTCATAAGATCATTATTGCTTTTTCAGCTCCCAGAGGGTCTTATATAATGATAATTTGCACTAGGTTTTGTTAGGGTGTTTTGTGTATTTGTATCTTTATTTGTGATTTGAATTTGTCTTTTGAACATACAGCTCTCCAATTAACATAAATTAATATCTACCTTCTGGAAAATTACATGCAAAAAAGTTATTAGTTTATTGAAGAAAAGGAATTACAATCTGGTTCTTGTTTAAGTACTATCTTTATTAAAGACACAACTTTTAGCATGCCAAATGATCTCCAACTTCTATTTGTAATAAATCCCTCTTCCTTACTCAAAGTGATAGGCATATACTCAAGCAAAGTCAATTAGATTCTTTATCCTAGTAATTTGTATCTCGATACCCAGGGTGGGTGATTGTTACTGAGTCAGCTGAATGCAGGAGCATTCTATAGAAAAAGTCCATGAATGAACAAGTTTTGGCAGCTATGATTTCTAGAGATTTGTTGGTTCCTGGTGCCTTGGAAGCCTGTTCAGCATTTCCTTTGATGCAGTGAGTTACTTTAATTTCATTTTTCTAAAAATAATTTCTTTTTTATAAGTAAATTGACTGGATATTTGTTGAATGAATGATAGAGTGAAAGTTCAAGCTGTGTTATAAGAAAAATATATGTCAGTAGAGGTCATGAGTCTCTCAGTGTGTTTGTTAGGCATTATATCAATGTTCACTACCCCAAGCTTAGTGGCTTAAAAACATTTATTCTTTCTCACCATTCTGTGAGTTGATGGGGAGTTCTTTTGGTTTGCATTGGCTGTGCAGGATGGTTGGTTTAGGATGGCCTCAGTCACATGCCTGATGGTTGTCAGGCTGGATCTTGCTGGGACTTCATCACATGGCAGCCTCAGCATTCAAGCACTTTTCAGGTTGTTTGCATCACATTTATTTTTATCTCATCATATTTACCTTAATCTCATTAGCAAAGCAAGTCACTTGGACAAATCCAGAATCAGTGTGAGTGGAAACTACTCAAAGCTCTGAATATGGGAAGTGTGAACAAATTGCAAGAGAGGACATTACTGTAGAAATATACCAAGTGCCTGGAAATATGAGTAAAGATGGCTTTTGACCTCCTTTACCTTTCTATCTCCTTAAAATACAAAACAAACAAAAAGCCTGTAATTCTTTTTTTTTTTTACTAGTTCATTTTATTTTTTCCTCTTTCTTTGGGAGAGTTACAAATATCAAAGAAAGCCCATTTTTTAAAAAAATCACTTTTCTTGTGGAATAATAATTAACATCATGGCACCTTGAGAGTCAGACAAATGTCAATCAACATTTCAAGCAGCCGGGCGCGGTGGCTCAAGCCTGTAATCCCAGCACTTTGGGAGGCCGAGGCGGGTGGATCACAAGGTCAAGAGATCGAGACCATCCTGGTCAACATGGTGAAACCCCGTCTCTACTAAAGCTACAAAAAATTAGCTGGACATGGTGGTGCGTGCCTGTAATCCCAGCTACTCAGGAGGCTGAGGCAGGAAAATTGCCTGAACCCAGGAGGCGGAGGTTGCGGTGAGCCGAGATTGCGCCATTGCACTCCAGCCTGGGTAACAAGAGCGAAACTCCGTCTCAAAAAAAAAAAAAAAAAAAAAAACATTTCAAGCATGACAATTATAATACAGGAAAAAAGTGATGAATGACTATTTTAAAAAGTATTATCTATTCTATGTTAGATTTGGGGAGTAAAACAGTGGGTGAAAAAAAGCTTTTGCCTTAAAGGAACCTAATCTATTAATAATGCAATGTGATATAATGGTAACAGGGATAAACACTGTGAACACTCAGCCCAGTCAGGGAAGGTTTCCTGGAGAAAGTGATTTTTAAGATAAGTCCTGGAGTTAGATGAAGGATAGGGTTGGGCATGGTAAATGTTCTAAACCAAAGGGGCTCTTTGTGCAAAGAATAAAATTTAGGACACCATGGTTTGATTGTAGAAACAGATTAAGGAATTTACAGGCTCTATGCACCAAGATATTATAGTGCTTTCCCACTTGAAATTCAAAATAAAATTAATGCAAACTATAAAATTACATGTAGGGAAGTCTTTCTGATTTTTCCCATGTTCTTATCATTTAAAAAATAATAAATCGTCTAAAAATATGTTCATGCCCCTGTGTTGGTGATTTCTTTAGAATATCATATGCCAGTTCGTCTATTGCATAATGCACTACTTTTCTGGGAACTGCAGATATATGGTATGGCACCACTGTGGAATGTAAAAAGTGGAGAATGGGAGAAGCTGAAGAGCTAAGCAGGTGTCAGTTAATGAAAGATGTAAGAAAGCATGTGGTTAAGGATGTGGTGTTGATTCAATTGAACCTGAGTTCAATCTCTGCCATTGACTCATTCTATACACTTGGGCAACTTGAAGCCTTAAATTCCTCAGCTGTAAACTGGGAATGCTAAATTTTGAGAATAAACGAATGTAAAGATTTTAGAACAGTGTGTAATACCATACAACAGTTAATTTCAATTAAGTATTACAGTAATAAATTTGTACTTTAGCCTAGGAAATGGGGAGCCAACAAGGGTTTACATGATTAGAGGGTGCTTTAATGGATTTCTTTGGCTGCAGTGTATCATCTGGGTTGAATGACAATGAGTAGATTCTAGGTATGCCTAGGAGGAAGACTCAATAGACAGTAATTGGGATATTGACTGGATAGTAGTAAAAGGAGAAGGATGATACCTAGATTTTTGACTTGAGCAATTGGATGATGATGGCTTTCTATGAGTTACATATCACAGGAAAGGAGCAAAATTGGTTAGTGAAGATAATGAGTTTAGTTTTGGAGACTGATTTGAGATGCCTAGAAGACATCCAAGTAATGACCTTTGGAAAACGCCAGCATGGATATAGGAGTTGAAATATTAAAAACAGATAAGATAGGTTGGGGATCATGTTTAGATTGAAAAAAGGACCAACAATGGAATTCCAAGGCACATCTACGTGAAGTTGGTTGAAGTTTAAGGATACTTTAGAGTGTCCAGAAAAATCAGGGGTAAAAAAAAACCCAAGAAGATTGTGATACAATAAGAATAGTGGGAAAAAAGTGTTTCAAGAAAAAAACGTGAACAATGTTGTCACATGTTATATTTCATCAAACAACACAGGACTAAATGTGGACATTACATTTAGTTAATGTCAGTGAAATGCAAGTCACTGATAACCTTGGCAAGAAGTGTTTTGGTAAAATGACGAAGACAGAACCTAGTTCATATTGAACTGGAGTGGTGGGTGGAGAGGAAGATGAGACAATGAGTACAAACAACTCTTGCTTGTCTGTAAAAAGAAAAGAAAATGGTGGCTGATAGAGCTCTGCAATTGATAGAGCTGAATAGTTGTTTTTTAAAATGATAGACACATAATGTCTATCATTTTGAAAAGATCAACACCATTAACAATCTAGTTCAAACTTCCAACATCTCACATGGACCATTACAAATATTCTCCTAATTGTTTCCTCTACCACTCCCCAACTGTATCTTTCTTGGCTACCCCTGCCTCAGCCCCATACATTCTCCATACAAATCTAATTTTAATCTGTCCTTACTCATGTAAGCCAGTTGTAGAAGGTTTTTCCTTCTTGAACCAGAATGGGTATACCTCTTAATATTCTCTGGTGAGAGAGATCAGAGAAGCTATGGGGCCTCACACTGCTGGTCAGTGTTAATCTCTATCCAGTAATTCATCTGCCGGCAAGTGTTCATCCTTACTTAATAATGCACAAAAGGAAGGGTGGTGGCCTCCCCTTTGTTCTCAGTTTTGGCCAGTCTCCTGGCAGGTACTCTTCCCTCCCTGGGTCCTACCACACCTGAACTTCCCAAAACGCCAATGGTGTTTTCGGCAGTAGTTTCATAGAAGCATTCTAAAACATACCAAAGCAGTACAGAGTAAGAGGACTAGGAGTTATGCTGTTAACACACTGAGATCTTTATTTCTCCCCTTTATTTCACATAAGGAGAGGAAAAAGTTCTTACATTTTAGGAAAGCACATTCCAATAAAAATATAATATGAGTTGCATATATAATTTTAAGTTTTCTAGGGACCACACTTTTAAAAAGTGAAAGAAAATAATAATAAAAAGGTGAGGGCTGAGGCTGGTGGCTCACGTCTGTAATCCTAGCACTTTGAGAGGCCGAGGTGGGCAGATCATTTAGGACAAGAGTTCAAAACCAGCCTGGCCAACATGGTGACACACCTGTCTCTACAAAAAATACAAAAAAATTTAGACAGGCGTGGTGGTAGGCACCTGTAATCCCAGCTACTCAGAAGGCTGAGGCAGGAGAATCACTTGAACCTAGGAGATGGAGGTTGCAGTCACCCGAGATCATGCCACTGTACTCCAGCCTGGGCAAAAGAGTGAGACTCCATCTCAAAATTTTAAAAAAGGTGAAATTAATTTTATTAATACACTTTATTTAGTATATTAATAGCCCAATATATCCAAAATATTATTCTTTCAAGGTGCAATTATATTTTACTTTGTTGTTGTTGAGGAAAAACATGTGAAAAACATTGTTCACATGTTTTTTCTAAGACTTTGAAATTTGGTGCATATTTTATATTTACTGCAAACCACAATTCTAACTAGCTAGAAGAACTCAACGGCCACACATCGGTAGCAGCTATGGTATGTGGCAGTATAGTGTGTCCCCCTCTCACCCCACTGTGGAATGTTTACTGTTCATTTACTATGAAAACACTTTGTGATGGATGCTGCTTCCACAGCCAGGAATTGGTCCAGCTGATGCTGTTAAGGGAGTCAACTTTCTTCTGGGAAGGAAAGATAAATCTTGTGTGAACTTTGACTGTTACATGAAATGCAGGCTTTGAGCTCATCCCTAAATTCTGGTTCACCTTGTATGGCAGATTATATTATAAACTCACTTAATGTTTGCTGCTCCTCCCTGCCCCAGCCTATTTTGAATCAGCCTTGGTCACATGACTTCCTCTGGTCAATGAAATGTGGAGAGAAGTAATATATTCCACTTCTGTGAGCAGAAATTGTAGGAGACAGTACATGGTTTGCCATAATCGCTTTTGTATCCACCTTTATGACTGACAACATCCCAAATAGACAAGAGGCTGCTCCATCAGCCTGGGATTTGGAGGGAGGACCACGAGGAGTAGAGGTGCAGCTAACTTGTAATGGACTTGCAGGGTGTGGGAGAAATGAACCCTTGTTGTTCATTACTGCAGCCAAGCCCAGCCTCTTCCTGACTTATGCACTATTGTTTGTGAGTGATGCAGAGAGTTTTTCCTCTTTGTTGTTTGAAGGATGGGACAGTGAAGCTTTAAAACTTTAGAGAGTGTCTCCTAAGGGCATTTTATTGTGCCTGATGTTATTGCAATGTTATTGGTTGTTGTCCTGGCTTAGGTTCTGGCCCCCAATAAAAATGGCCTCAAATTTCAAAAGCCCTCATTAAGGTTTTACATCATTACCTTTTTAACAGTTTTGGCCTAAGGCTAGTGAAGAACCAAGAACAATATGCCAAAGTGAATTTTCTTCAAAAAAGTATCTGTGCCTCCCCACACTTCAGTTAATAAGCAAGTAAGATTTCTGATTGTTTTTCCTGATTTTTGGCATGAAGGACAGAGCTACTGCTACAATAAATATTTGTTGAAAAAAAAGGAATGAAATGAAATGATAGCAGCTTTCTAGGTGGGATCATATGCATGTAAGCATGTATATACTTATAAAATCCATGGTGGGAGTTTGTGAATTCTCTTTCTCTTGGAGTGGTTTTCCTAACAGAATGCCATTTGTAGTATGACAAGTGAGTGAACCCCAGGATTCTTGACCCTGTCTGAGCTGTCAGACTGTCAACTAGGTTATGGGTTTTATTCTCCAAGGTTCATTCATTCAACAAATATAGAGAACCAGCCATGTGCTATCAACTTCTCTAAGCACAAGAGATACAGTTGCAAACAAGACAGGCAAAATCTCTGCTTTCCTGAAATTTCCACTGTAGTCAGCCTGTTAGGCCTTTCCTGAGATCTTTTTGTTTTCTGGGTCTGTCTTAATAGATTTTTTTTTAAAACGTTTTTTATTATGGAAAATTTCAAATATATATAAGAGCTGAAAGAATTATAAGCATCCCCATCATTCAATTTCAACCACAATGAACTCGTGGCCAGTCTTATTTCATTGTTACTCTACTCTCTCCCCTTATTCCATTTCAAATCATTTTGATAGCACAGGTATCATATCATTTCACTGACAGATAATTTTTAATAATATTACATGTATGTTTTTCCTCTGGATGCTGAGATTTGCACTTACCTGTCCTCATCTGACAGTCTGTATAGGAGACTTTGTAAGTGTCTGCAGGTGTGTGTGTATATGAACATGCAATATATGTATTTTAATGTTATGATTATTCCCCACCAAAACCATATCCATGAACAGTTCCACAGCACCTCTGAATTGGAGATGGAGTAATAATTAATCATGGGTATAAACAGAGTGCCCACTGAAGAGTTGGTGATTGCCACTCAAAGCTTTTTAGCTAGGTGTGGTGGCTCATGCCTGTAATCCCAGCACTTTGAGAGGCCAAGGCAGGCAGATCACTTGAACTCAGGAGTTAGAGACCAGCCTGGGCAACATGGTGAAACCCCATCTACCAAAAATACAATAAGAAAATTAGCCAGGCATGGGTTGTGTGTGCCTGTGGTTCCAGTTACTCAGGAGGCTGAGGTGAGAGGATCGCTTGACGTTGTAGTGAACTGAGAGTATGCCCACTGCATTCTAGCCTGGGCGGCACAGAGAGACTCCATAACAAAAAATCTCAAAAAACAAAAACAAAAGTTGTTTTTTTTTTTTTTTTTTTTTTTTTTTTAAGACTGTCTCCTGATGTTTCCCAGGCTGGAAGGCCATCCCAGCTCGCTGTAACTGCCACCTCCCAGGTTCAAGTGATTCCCCTGCCTCAACCTCTCAAGTAGCTGGGATTATAGGTGTGTGCCACCATGCCCGGCTAATTTTCATATCANTTTTTTTAAGACAGTCTCCTGCTGTTTCCCAGGCTGGAATGCAATCTCAGCTCGCTGTAACTTCCACCTCCCAGGTTCAAGTGATTCCCCTGCCTCAACCTCTCAAGTAGCTGGGATTATAGGTGTGTGCCACCATGCCCGGCTAATTTTCATATCATAGTAGAAACGGGATTTTGCCATGTTGGCCAGGCTGGTCTCAAACTCCTGACCTCGTGATCCACCCTCATCAGCCTCCTGAAGTGCTGGGATTACAGGCGAGAGCTACTGCACCCAGCCTTAAAAAAGCTTTTTATATCAGAAGTGCTCTGGTCCAATTTAGGGAGATAATGATAGTATGTCCTTTTGTTTTTTTGAGATGGAGTCTCACTCTGTTGCCCTGTTGCCCAGGCTGGAGTGCAGTGGTGCAATCTGGGTTCAATGCAACCTCCCCCTCCTGGGTTCAAGCAATTCTTCTGCCTCAGCCTCCCAACCTCCCAAGTAACTGGGATTACAGGAACCCACCACCGCATCCAGCTAATTTTTGCATTTTTAGTAGAGATGGGGTTTCACCATGTAAGCCAGGCTGGTCGTCTCAAACTCCTGACCTCAAGTGATCCGCCTGCCTTGGCCTCCTAAAGTGCTGGGATTACAGATGTGAGCCACTACGCCTGGCCTGGGATATGACACTATGTATGTCTTCTGATCCCAGTTTACAATATCAGTAATTGCTAAAGTGTTTCCTCTTCAATTACCTAAGTCTATCACAGAAAGCATTATTTTTCTTTGCAAGTAATCAGTGTCCAGTCTTAGATAAGAAAACCATATTCCCTTTATTAACATGACCTTGATCTTCTGGGAAAATCAAAACCCTTAAATTATTATATTAGAGTACGATGTGCTTCCTGTTTTTATTTTAAATTCCCAAATTTAATCAGGTTCTCTCTTAAGAGAAGTATGCGTTGGTGTGTTCATATTTTAAATTCATCCTGCCACGCCAAAAACCTTTCAATGGCTTCGCATCATTATTTTAAATAAAATCCAGTTCCAAAATCTTAACATGAACTTTTTTTTACCTCTAACTTGACAGCCATTCCTCGTGTCCCCAATTTAATACCCTCCCACCTCTCTGTCCTTAAGATTGTGACTCTTTTTTACCTCAGGAACATCCCACAAGCTATTATGTGTACTGGAAAATTCTTGTCACTACTTTGATTCACATGGCTTTTACTCATCATTCACTTTTCTTAACCATTTAAATATCATATCCTTAGAGAAATCATGCTTGAGCCTTTACAGTTTAAATTCTACAATGCTTCAGTTTCCTCTTCCCTAATACTTATAATTTTATTATTAACTATGATTTTTAAAGTGTACAAAAATAGAATTAATCAGATGATGAAATTTGTGTTACAGCGTTCCCTGGGGAGTGGATGCTGAGACGGGGTTAGAAGTCCAGACGGTTTACTGAAGAGTAGCACCTGTGAAACGGAAAGCAGGTAAGCAGGATTGGGTGGGAGAGCCATCAGATTACCATGCAGGTCTGACAATATTTCTACCATCCCAATATCAAGCAGGTCCTTATTCCCTGGCTCAGTCTTTAGCTGGGGATGGGCATGGGGGAGAGGGTTTGCCTTTAGAATAGTGTAACTTTAGCTTGAAAGCTGAGGTGAACCTAGAAAAAGTTAACAACTGGAGGTTGTCAGGTAACTACGGTCCATGCAGTTGGACAGTGAGTTCTTTCTTGAAGTGAGATCTGAGCTGCACACCTCTGTGACTGCTATACGTGTAGGATATCAAGTCAATCCAAATTAATCCATAACTTCAATGAAAATTTTTTTTTACAAGTTCAACAATCTTGTTCTATGTATTTGGAAAACTAAAGGTTCACATTTATTTATTTATTTATTTAGATAAATAAATAGTTTCACTCAGTCGCCTAGGCTAAAATGTGGTGGTATAGTCTTGGCTCACTGCAACCTGCACTTCCCAAGTTCAAGAGATTCTCCCACCTCAGCCTCCCAAGTAGCTTAGACTACAGGTGTGCGCCAACATGCTTGGCTAATTTTTGTATTTTTAGTAGAGATGGGGTTTCACTATGTTGGCCAGGCTGGTCTTGAACTCCTGACCTCAAGTGATCTGCCTGCCTTGGCTTCCCAAAGTGCTGAGATAAGAGGTGTGAACCACTGTGCGAGACCAAGGTTCAAATTTAGCCAAGCTAAATCTGAAAAAGAGCAAAGAGGAGGAATTTGCCTTATTATATGTTAATATTCAGTAATACAATAGTAAATAAAAACAACATGATACTGGTGTAGTAATAGACAAATTGACCAATTGAAAAATAGGTCAGAAGCAGAACACAAATGAAATAAAAACACAAAGATATAAGTGGCATCAAAAATCAACAGAAAGGAGGCTGCACTCATGCCTGTACTTCCAACACTTTAGGAGGCTGAGGTGGGCAGATCACTTGAGGCCAGGAGTTCAAGACTATCCTAGCCAACATGGTGAAACCCCATCTCTAATTAGCTGGGCATGGTGTTATGTGCCTGTAGTCCCAGCTACTTGGGAGGCTGAGGCAGAATTGCTTGAACCTGGGAGGTGGAGGTTGCAGTGAGCCAAAAATCAACAGGAAGGAATAAACTGAGTAGACTTATAGGAAAAAAATGGCCTAGGTCCTCACTTTATACCACAGTCTGTATTACAGACAAAATAAAGACTTAAGTGTAATTCTAAGTAGAGTAATGGACTGTAAAAGAAATCAAAGAAAATACAGAATATCTTTGTGATCTGGACATGCAGACTGTTTTTAAATAAGACCTCAAAAGCACTATTAAAAGTAATAAGACTATATTCAACTCCTCCCCAGGTTTCTTCCAGCTCTCTCATCTATTCGAATATAGTTGATCCTTTTACTTGCAGATTCTGTATTTGTGAATTTGGCTACTTGCTAGAATTTATTTGCAACACCTAAATCAATATTTGCAATGCTTTTGCAGTCATTTGTTGACATGAACAGAGGCAAAAAATTTGAGTCACCTGATGCACGTGTTCCCAGCTTTGGTCAAACAAGGGGATGCAGAGCATCTCCTTGTTTTAGCTCTCACACTGGAAACAAGTATCCTTTTAGCTCTCACACTGGAAACAAGTGTCCTTTTCATGGTCTATTTAGTGCCATATTTGCTGCATTTTTAGCTTTTTGTGATTTCACTGTTTAAAATGACCCCCAAATGTAGTGATGAGGCTATCCAGGTTAAGTGCCAGAAGGCTCCTCTTTCTTTTTAATGAGGAAACACATACATCATAGTTACTGGCTACGAGTTCAATGTTAATAAATCAACTATATTAAATAAGGTGCCTTTAAATTCTTATTTTTCCTGCATAAGGTGCTTTAAAAAGAAATACACATAAGATATTTATGGACCGGTTGACAAAAATTTGATAAGAGGCTTGAAGGAACCTAATCCTGGTATTACTCCTAGGAACAATGGTTCCATATTCAGTAATTCAGCATTTGTGGCTCTTTTATAGAACACAACCACCTTGAATATGAATTGGCTGTATATATTCGCAGCTATTCCTGAAGCAGGGGATTCAAAGCTATAATCTACTAAAGAACAGATAATCACCTAATGGCAAAAATAAAGCTTTATTTTAAAATAAATTTAAAATAAGTACTATAAAAGAAGCAAGCACAGGCTGATGTTGGAAAATTTCAAACGGACTCTTGCTTTAGAGAAGGGAGGTCAAGGACAGATTTCCAAAGGCAGCAGTATGCACTGCATTTTGATGGATATGTGGGAATCCATCAAACTAAAGGTAGAAAAACACATTTTGCTATGGCTCAGTTTAGTGAGAGAACACACTTCTGTGGAGACAAAAGTTTACTCCATCTTAAATGCTAATCTGCCATGGTGACTTCTGATTAGCCCATCCTGTGAATGCCTCCTGATTATTACTTTATTTACTGTCCTTAGTGTAAGAACAAAGCAACCCTGAGGTTATCACACAAATTACAGGTTAGGATGCAAATAGAATTCTTGCCTGTCTGGAGGGTGGCCTTTAAATGTCTCTATAGAGTACTACATCCTTTCCTTATGGCATGTAAGTACTGGTCTGGGGAGTAATAGGGCAGAGATCTACCTGTCTTGCTGCCACTCAAGACCATGCTCTGTCTGTAAGTTGCTCCCAACAAAACGCTCTTTACTGACCAAACTGGATTTGTCTGCCTCGTTCATTTGATTTCTCCTTCAATATTTGGGGGCACTTTGCATAAAGGGTCTTTTCATGGAACAGCTTCTTTCAAGGAACTCAAAATAGTTTAGGATGACTGGAGCAAAGACTGAAAGGCACTGAAAGGAGTTTCTAGGCAAAAAGGAAGGTGTCTGATTTATGAAAGTCCCTTTATAGGATATTAAATAATTTGTTTTATTCTAAAGATAATGTGAAAGTTGATGAAGATTTTAAACAAGAAAGCGACATGATTAGATCCAAATTTTAGAATTATTGCTATTAAAGGCAATGATGATGAGGGCAGGTGAAGATCAACTGAGATGGAGGTCAGCATAAAAGGCAAAGATATTAAAAAGCTTTTGCGGCTGGGTGCAGTGGCTCAGGCCTGTAATCCCAGCACTTTGGGAGGCCGAGGCGGGCAGATCACAAGGTCAGGAGATCAAGACCATCCTGGCCAACATGGTGAAATCCCCTCTCTACTAAAAAATACAAAAATCAGCTGGGCGTGGTGGCACGTACCTGTAGTCCCAGCTACTTGGGAGGCTGAGGCAGGAGAATCACTTGAGCCTGGAAGGCAGAGGTTGCAACGAGCCGAGATCACACCACTGCACTCCAGCCTGGTGATAGAGTGAGCTTTTGCGATTATTTAGGAAGAATAAGACTTTAAATAAGACAGTGACAGTGGTATCAGAGATGGACGGGCAAAACTTGAGCAGTCAGGGAAAGAAGTAGAAGTGTTCTCTGTAGAAAATAATGTGGACAAATGTTTGGAGAAAGGGGGGGTGAGCAAATCAGTTTACCTGGGGTATATAGTATTTGATAGACACTTTGAAAGGTTGAGTGGAGAGCCAGAGTCATATAATTGCTGGTGATAAAGCTGAAAATATTGGTGGTGCCAGCCTGTGGCAAGGTTACAACAAACAGACTAAACAATTATGATTTTACCTTTCAGCAATATTAAATTTATAAATAATTTTTATTGTAAAATACATATAAAACCTACCATTTTCATCATTTTAAGTATATGGTCCACTGGCATTAAGTACACTCATATTTTGCAACCAACACCACCACTTATCTCCAGAGCCTAAATTATCCCAAACTGAAACTCTATATCCACTGAAAAATAACTCATTTCCCCTTCTGCTGGGCACCCTCTTTACCCCTGTTCCTGCTACCATTCCACCTTCTGTCTCTAGTGTTGACCACTCTAGATACTTCATGTAAGTGGAATCATAATATTTGTCCTTTCATGTCTGGTTTATTTCACTTAGCTAAATCACTTTGATCAACACCCTGGTTATTCAGTTAGCTGGATTCTAATTTGTATTCTACTCTATATGCTATATTTTAAAACAAATGTCTAGCTTTGTATTTTATAATCTTTCCACTTAATCCTTAAGGATACCTCATGCTAGCAAATTATAAACTCAGAGATCCTAAGAATATAGTCTATCAGTGTCTCCCATAAAGAGTTTTATTGATCTACTTACTGAAAGTGTATTTAGATTGTGAATATTTTCATTCCACTACAGTTCATGGACCATAAACCCTTTGTAAAATTCCACTTAGTAGCTAAATAGAATTCAGGCAGGAATCAAACTTATTTGATCACCCAGGAAAATAGTTTATTGAGGTTGCTGATATGAAGACTCTCTCTCTTTTTGATACTATATAATTTCCTGATCTGAGATAGAGCTGAATTTGTTCTAAATAAACAATTTTAAAAATAACAAAACTTATCTTTAGCTGGGGGAAAGTGCAGGCTGGAAACTACCTGAGAGATACGAAGGTTCTCTCACTTTTCTCTTGTGGCACTCCTGAGTCATTAGGGCTCTACCAACAAGTCGAGTACTATTGGACAGGACACAAATCCTCTGGAGGTCTCACTGGGCTCCATTAGATTAGCCTGTTTACAAACCTCGTCCACATCACAGCGTACACAGAATATGGTACTGGTAGGGCACTTAGATAAACTGAAGAAGTAGCGCGCTTGGCACCTGGAACCTACGGGCCGCTCTATGTCGCGCACGCGAGTATGGACGCTCTCAAGGAGCAATCCACCCGGTAGTTCGTTCCAGCGGTTATGCCACGGCCGTCTTACCGCTGACGAGCTGGGGCTCCTGCTGTTTTTGCAGTCAAATGCTCTACCACTGAGCTATGCCCCTGCCCGCTGTTTCTGAAGTCAGCGGTCTTTCCTTTCTTGTAAGAAATCAGGTGTTTATATCATAAAGGTAAGCAAAGAATAAAAAGGCAAAAAGGCCGCAAGCAACGCGCACACGCAAAAAATCGAACTCGACCCGCGCATTCTCTACCGACCTTACGTCTTTCCCAGTAGGCACCGGGAGCCACCGCGAGACTTCAACAATTCTCGCGAGATTTATCGGCAGCCATCTTCTTGGGGGTACTGGGAGCCGGGAAGACCCCCTGAATCGTTCCCATTGAGCTGCCCTTCGCCTTCGCTTTCTTTACTTTTGCCTTTTCGACGTAGCCAACAAGCACCTAGTCCCGAGGCTGAGAGAACGCCCGGGTCTAAGCGCGTGTCGCGCTTCCGGTCAGGATAAATTTGCTGGGGAAGAGGAAAGGGGGAGGGCCCGGGCAAACCGTTGCTGCTTCAGCCCGGACGGGGGTCCGGGGACTCGGAGCTCCTGGCGTCCCGTGGACTTGAGGCCTGCGGCGGTCCCTGCAGAGCTGTTCGCCGACCGGGGCCCGCGGGAGCCTGCCACCGGCGCCTCCCACCGCGGCCCACGCGGGCGGCGCGCGGAGGAGGGGGCGGGGGCAGCAGCGGCTGTAGCGGCCGCGACCTGGGCGGGCGGAGGAGTGTGACGGGCCTTAGGGCCGCTGTGGATGGTTTCTAAAATGATCATTGAAAACTTCGAGGCACTCAAGTCCTGGCTCAGCAAGACTCTCGAGCCCATGTGAGTATCCGGGGGATACCTCTATGCAGGGATGGCGGTGGGAGATAGGCGGACCCACAGATCTGTGCAGTTTCTCCAAGTGCCTGCGGTGGAGGCCGAAGCGATGAACGGAGGTACCAGGGCTCTGTGGCTTCTCCTCTTCGTCCACCTCGCTTCCAGGTTCAAGATACCCCTTAGAGCCTGAGTCGAGCTTTATTTTATTGCTGAGCTGGTCTTATTTTTCCGTTATATGTAGACCGACTCCAACCGCCCCCACTCCCCAAATATTTTCCGAGGGCCTCAAAATCGGTTTCTTGTAGTGGAACCGAATATATCTTTTCCTGCCTACAGACTTTTACCTTCCTTTTGTAAATGAAGTGAACAGACTTTATGAGGGATTCGGGCAGTTCTATCTTAAATCACTCACGTTTCACCTAAATACAATCCATGAAAGCAAGGCCACGTCTTCCTTGTGCTGTCTGGCTCATCTGCACCTCTCTTCACTGATTCAAGATGTAACAGGTGCTGAGTTGCCCAGTGAAATTCCCCTTTCCCGCCTACACGTTAGTTGGCTTGGAGAGGAGGAAGAAAATTCAATCTTCATCCATATGGAATATTTAACAGTTTTAAGTGGAATGCTATAGATAGATTTTGTGTTGGGGGGTGGTTAGAGTGCTGATATAGTCTCAGATTGGAAAATTTAAGGAGTGTTTTGAGGACTTGTTAATACAAAATATATCATGAGCCAAGTACTTTATGAGAATTGATTTACAATAAATAATGCAATGGGGAAATTCACTTGTTTAATAAACTTATTGCGGGAGGCTTTGGGATAGAGCTTTTAAATTCTAAAATCTACAAGACATAAATAAATCCAGATATTAGAGCTGCGACTATTGTAATAATAGAGAATCGTGTAAAACAGTGATTAAGAGTGGGGCTCTTAGAGAAGGTGACTTTGGAACAACGTCTGAGGAGGAGAAGGGACCATCTGTGTGAAAGTCTTGGAAAAGAACATTCCTTGCAAAAGGAAGAGCAAATGAAAGGCTCTGTAGCAGAAATTATTGTGGTGTGTTTCAGGAAGAAAAGGCCATAGTGGCTGGAAGAAACCTTGTGATGAGGGAGAGAATGTAAAGACATGAGTTTGGACAAGTAGGTAGGGGCCACAACGTGTATGGGAAGTCCTGAGATGATTTAAAGCAAACAAGGACTGATTTAATTTTGTTTTACCTCTGCCCATTTTGTAGAGACTGAGACGGCAAAAATGGAAGTAAGGAGACTATTTAGAAGGGTATTGTAAGCAGAGATGTGGCTAGTTTGCATTAGAGTCGTGGTGGAGATAGGCAGATCCAAATACGTTTCATAAGTAAATCTGATAGAATTTGCTAATGGATTAAATGTGGAGGGATGAGGGAAAGGGAAATCAAGGATGATGCCTAAGAACTTAGCTTAAGCAACTGAATGGGTTATAGTAGAGAAGACAGAGAACAGGTTAAGGGGAGAAAGAAAGGGAGTGGCTAGTTTTGATTATTATGTATGAAGTCTGTGAGATACATCCAAGTGTGATGTCATATCATTCAACATATGAGTAATCTAAAACTCAGAGCGGGACTAGAGAAATCAAGTCATCAGATAGTCATGCAAACCATGAAATTGTGGGACATTTCTTAGGAACAGTGTGTAGATAGGGAAGAGAAGAGGGCCTAGTACTGGGGCAGGATGAAAACTGGGCTTTATGTCATTAAAGAACAAGTGTATGACAAAAGAGAGGAGTTTATGAAATGCTGCAGAATGGATGAAAAAAATGGAGGCAATTAAGTAGCCCTTAGATTTAGCAAACTGGAAGTCATTGGTTTTATTAGCAAAATAGTTTCACTGGAGTGGAGTTGTGCAAATGAAGCCCTACTTAAGTGTATTGGAGAGTGGGCATCATAGTATGTCGGGGTGAGAGGAGAACTCTGGAGCAGAATGTCTGGCTTTGAATTCTGCCCCTGCAACTTAACCAGCTGTATGATATTGGGTAAGTTACTTAACTCATGGCTTCCATTTTCTCAACTGTAAAATTGGGAAAATAATGAATATAAAGGAAATGTTAGAATAGTGCCTAATATGTAATTAGCATTCAGTAGTTACTAGTTGAACACAATTATAAAAATGTTTTGGATTGAAATAACTTTCCTTTAAGCATTCAGTTTCATATCAGATTTACTGCCTTACCTAAATGAGAAGACTATAGCCACTTAGAGTGTTTGCTTGTAATTTGTCTTTAGTCTTAGTAAAACGTATCCATGTATTATAAAGCCTACTCTCGGATGGCTGTAGCACTGCAGTCATTAGTGTTGTCATAAATAAGGTGCTGCTAGTAGAGCCTAGACACTGGGAATTGTAATTGGTTCTCTTCTGATGTATGTAGCTGTGGTAAAATTGAGCCCTTATCCGAGTTCCTGTCCCTTTAATTGCATTTCAGGTGGATTTCTTTTGTATGACGACTTACAAAAGCTGATTCTAATTATTTAAGATCAGTGGTTTCTAACCTTGGTTTTGTGAAACTTTATGATCTGTTATCTGAAAGGATTTTTTTTTTTTTTTTTTTGGCTTTAACATTGTAATTGCTGAATTCCTGTGTTTGAGAGAGGAACATAAAAAGGACCAAGGGTAAGCTGTAACTTGAAACTTATGTAGAACTTTTTAGTTACCTGTGCTGGTTAAATACTTAATGATTTTGGATTTACCCACATTTTAAATGTGTTAATTCAGCAAACTTTTATTTTAAGAGTACTTTACCTACTCTGTGCTAGGCAGTGTGCAAGATACTGGGGAAATAGTAGGTAACAAGATGTGAAATGACTCTCTTAATTTCATTTACCATTTAGCAGGGAAGATAGGTGTTGAAGTCTGGGAAAGTCAGGAAACAGTTCCCTGGTGTAATATTTATCTCAGCTCGGAAGAATGAAGAACACTTTGCTGGGGCAAAAGGATGGGATTGGAGACCTGTGAAAGCATTGTAGGTTTGGCGAACAGATTGTATGGAGGTCCTAAAAATGAACACGGAAAGGTGTCTTGGAGGAATTGAAAGAAATAGAAAAAAGCAAGGGAGAAGAATGGCTGTGAAAAGCTCTGGAGAAAGGAGCCAGAGCACACAGGACTTTGTTGAGTCATGTTTAAGATTTTGGATGTTATTGAAGGATAGTGGGGAGCCAGTGAAGGGTTTTAGGGCAAGAGAGTTTTCAGATTGATGTTTTTTTAAAAAAAGGCCTGGCTGCATTTTCAGCATGAAATAGAAGTCTGCATATCTGTATTTTACTGTTTCATAGCTTCTGTACATGTATCAGGGTTCTGAGTTTCATAAGCTGAAAATAATTTTCAATGTCTTTTTCATAAATTGAAAATTTTGAACTTCATTAAAATTGTTAACTTGAAATACTTAAGATTGATATTTTGTTATCTCAAACATTTGCTTAGTCATACTTGCTAATATGAAACTAAATGTTAGTCTTCTAACATTTTGTTTTGATGTTAAGTCTTGAAAAAAAATTAAGTTCTTCTGTTGTAGTAAATGTAAAAAAAACCAGAAAACATTTTCTATTATATTTTAAAACTTTTAGGTGGACTTACACATCAAAGTCATGGATTTTTTTTTTCTTAATCTGAAGAGACACCTCAAAAGCTAATGAAACTTTTAATTTTTTAGAAAATAAAATTGAGAGGCAGATGGATGTAATGACATACTCAGGGTTTGTAAGTTGAGTAGTAAAAAACAAAATGCTTAATGTTGTTCTTCTGCTACTGTGCAGCGCTGTGGAGGAAGTATGTGGTGGAAAGAAGAGCTCTGTGTCCACATAGATCAGTATTCAAATCTCACTTCTGCCATTTATTAGCTGTCTAAGCAAAGGAACCTCCCCTTTCCTTATTGGTATGATAGGAAGAATTATACTGTTTCCGTCTGTCCTTGAAAAGGTTGAATGGGACCCATGTTTGAGAGCCTTGCCCTTCCCTCCTGTCTTAGATATTGGTTGATTTAAACACAGATAGGTTACATTGCTACTGTTGCTACTGTTGGAATTATCACCAGAGCTCCTGCTGTGGCTGCCACCTAAACTGTATGCATTGTTGCTAAACATTTTGTATTACTGTACTTACAAGTTTTATAAGGTAAGCATTGTTATCTCCATTTTGCAGGTGATGATACTGAGGCACTGAAGCATGAAGTTGAGATATTTGCCTACAGTGATTTAAACTAAGTCTTTTTGACGCTAGAGCCAAGTGCATTTTCTTAATTTACTACTACACAATGTGGCATCCTAGTGTTTTCTGTTACTTTATATCCTTCTGTACTATTACATTTTCATAGTACTGGCTGCTATTGTGAAAGTACAAAGTTCTAAAGCATTGTGGTTATCAGTGCTTTACAGAGTTTAAGAAATAAACATCTTTGAAGTTTTTGTAGTATACTCCTCTTCACCTGTGCTTGTTACTACACCTTTCTCACCACATTAAAATTATTTTTATTCCTGTCTGATAGGAAGAGTTTTCTTTTAGGTTTGCTAAATGATCTTTTTACTCCTGAACTTTTGATTATTTATGCTTTCTTTGACCTTTCCTTTTGGCATAGTAAGTCAATTTCCCATTCTTTTTGAAGAGTCAGCAATAATAGCAAAACAGAAAACAAAAAATAATATCATGCTTCTAGTCCCTTTCTTGCTAGCTTTCTGTTCCTGTCACTGGTAAATCTTGGGAATAGTAGTCAGACTTTAATATTTTGTTCATTTGCCCTCAACCATTTACTTCTTAATGTCTTGTAATAGAATTTCTTCCTTGTAATGTAATTACAACCAAAATTGCTTTCCTCAGTGTTACCAGTTTATATTTATTAAACATAAAGGCCTAAAGTTTTACTTTTTTTTGCTTATGCATGTATAACAGTGTTGATGCTGCCTTTTTAACTTACTTGCCTTGAATCCCTAATATGTTGGTTCCTTTTCTTAAATTAGTCTTAACCTCTTTTGTTTCTTTTCTTCAAACTCTAATTGTATTTTTCAGAGTTGTTACCATGACTTTTTTTCTTCGTCCATTTTTTTACTTCTGACATTTAATTAGTTACTGCTATTTGAATGTTTGTCTCCTCCAAAATTCATGTTGAAATGTAATTACATCAAGTATTAAGAGGTGATTAGGTCAAGAGGGATCTGCCTCTGGTGATTGGATTAATGCCTTTATAAAAGGTTAGGCTTTGCCTCCACCTTTCAGACTTCTGCCTCCGGAGTAACTCCGGAAGATGCAGTGTTCACGGTCAATCTTGGAATCAGAATTGCCAAACCTGCCAGTACCTTGATATGGGACTTCCCAGCCCCCAGAACTGTGAGCCAATAAATTTCTTTATAAATTAGCTATCTTATGGTATTCAGTTTTAGCAGCACAAACGGACTGAGACCTTTTCCATGAATGGTTTTCTTTGTAATCATGCCAGTGGTTCCTAAAAACTTTTTTGGGAATGTGTATTGTAGATCCTTTGAAAGTCTAATTAAAGACTGCCTCCTAGGATTTGCAAATAGATACACATTTGCATTGAATTTCAGAGCTTTTCAGCCTGAGCTTGTTAACGGATTCCAAACTAGACCCTGCATTTATTTTCACATAAGTATGTTTAGACTTACCCACTCTTCAGTCTTAAGCTTTTATCTGTAATTGCTAGCTGTATATCTGCTTGGATCTCTCTCAACTTCAAACTAATTTCTGAAAGAAGTGTTCTCTGGATTCACTTATTTTAATTTTATTTCTTCAAATTATGCTGGCTTGAAATTATATATTTTGGCTTCTCCTCCTTCCCATTCACTTAGTCATGAGGTTCTCTCTTAATAATTCTTACTGACATTGCTTAGTAGGGGACTCACCCTTCGTATCTAAATGATTACAGCTTGCTTCCTAACAAATCTCTTTATCTCTAGGCCTTTCTTACAGTTCTTCTGACATGGATCCCCAGCCTTGTTTATATCCCATTGCATGATCAAAACCTTCAGCATTCCTAGATAATAAATTGCATACTTTTTAGCTTGACTTTAAGAAAGATTTGCTTTAAATTATCTTTCCGCTTACATCTTTCTACTTTTTATGAGTCTTAATTTCAGCAAAGCTGAACTTTCATCGCGATTCAGTGTCGTGCTATTTTTACTGTTTCTTTTTTCCGAAACTACTTTTTTTTTTTTCTGAACAGTAGTAGGCACCATTTATTGAGTGCTTACTATTAATATATGTTAATCATTATTATTCATTCTGTAAAAGATAGGTTCTTGTTTCCTCAAGATAAGAAAATTGAGTCTTAGAAAGATGAAATAGTGTACTTTATTCATAACTAGTAAGTGATGGAGACGGGATCCAAAAGAAGACATTTTGATTCCAGAGCCTTGTTGTATTATGATATGCTGTCTTTATATCTCTTCTGTGTGTTGAAGTCAAATATCAAATGTAATTACAGTTCTTCCAGAAAGCTGTGATCTATCCAGCTGGATGAAGTGACTCCTGCCACCATGACTCCTCTCCCTCAACACTCGTTTCAGTTGTCCTGACACTCGTCACTTGTACATTAAATTATTTAGTTGTTTTGTTTTAGCTTTATTATTAGTCTTGAGCCCTTGAAAGCAGACTCCAACTCTTAAGATTTAGCTGTCTTCCTGTTGTATACATTATTTAGCACAATACTTTGTGTGTAGTATATACCTGATTATTAAGTGCATCAGTTGAAATTTCAAGTTTGTGTACCTACGCCAAAGGAAGAGGCAGTAATTTGAGGTAAAACTATAGAATCCACCCTACTTCAGAACAGCAGATATGTGAGCCATTTGAAGATTAGTCTTTGGGTCTACTTCTCTTTCCATTTTTACTGCCTAGCACCTTCAGTTTAGGTAAAGCTTAATTCAGACTTTTTTTTTTTTTTGAGAGAGAAAGGTCTTTGAAGAATATTAATGTTTGCTTGTTAAAGTATTATTGATTGTTGCTATGTGCAAGATTGCTGTTTCCATGGAGCTGCACAAAAAAGTTACAGTAATTCTACCCTGATGAATTTTATAGCTAGTAGAATTAACAGTCTATAATTATTGGTAAAAACATTCTTTATTTCTTTATCCCCTTTTGATGGATTGACTTTCATTATCACATTTTGTTGCTGCAGTCTTAACTTGGCCTTTCCATCTGAGTGCTGAGTGGTTAAAATGCATTTAGCAGTTTTGTTTTTTTTTTTCCTGCATGTTTTAGCACTTCCTTATCTTTGGCTGACAGTGCTTCTCAAAATTATTTTACATGCTTAAACCAAGAGACAGGGACTGTATTATGAGCAAAATGGAAAATACTCCCATGTTAGGTATGCATATAACTTAACCTTGAGAATGACTAACCCGAGCTTGAGGTAAGTAGCTTCTAAGATTTTTTTTTCCCTCTTCTTGCTTCCTTTGTGCCAGAAAAAAGAATGAATGAGAGAAATGAATGGATAGTAAGCTGTTCCTACTAGACTTAATACTGTCCTACCACCTTATTTCTGTGGAAAAGAAATGGAAATTTCAATTTACATATAGTAACTTTGAAATAGGTAAAAGTTTATCTTTAATTTAGAGTTTTATTTAGTATCTTTTATGTGTGTTTTAAATAATGGAGTAAGTTCAAGATCTGTTACTTAGTGATTCTTCTTGAGTTATTTTACTGATATAGAAGCATTTATTTTTTTTCTGTGACGTGATGTTTTACAAGTGTATTTAAATTTTTGATTTTCTAATTTTTATTGTCAGTAAAGAAATATATTTGTATATTGAACTTGAATTCTGAAATTTTACTAAGTATACTAGTAGCTATTTTATAAAATCTATGGAATTTTCTTATACCAATCTCATCATCTATGAGTAATTATAATCCTTTCAGAGTTTTACATCTTCATTTCTTATTACACTGGCTAGAAGCAACAGTATAAAGTTGAAGTGGTAAGAGTCGGCATCCTTGTCTTGTTTCCAGTCTAAAGGGAAAGAGATTAAATGTTTCAGTATTACTTGATATTAGCTCTAGGTTTTTTGTAACTGCTTTTTACCAGATTGAGAATTTCTTTTTTTAATTTGCTTAATGTTTTTGTCATAAAGGCTGTTGTTGAAAATTCTTTTTTTTCTTCTTCTTTTTTTTGAGACAGAGTCTTATGCTGTCACCCACTGTGGAGTGCAGTGGTGCCATCTTGGCTCACTGCAATCTCCACCTCCCAGGTTCTAATGATTCTCAGGCCTCAGCCTCCTGAGTAGCTGGGACTACAGGTATGTGCCACCACCCATGGCTAATTTTTTGCATTTTTGGTAGAGATGGGGTTTCAACTTGTTGGCCAGGCTGGTCCTGAACTTCTGACCTCAGGTGATTTGCCCGCCTCAGCCTCCCAAAGTGCTAGGATTGTAGTCATAAGCCACCATGCGTGGCCAGTTCTTTTTTGCATCTGTGAGATAATCATACATATTTTTCCCTTTTTCTGTAAATATAGTATATTACATGGATTGATTTTTCAAATGTTAAGCCACTCTTGTATTCCTGAGATAAACCAGGCTTGGTCATATTATATTATGCTAGATTTGATAATATTAAGACAAGTGGAAGTATTCTGTCCTCTTTTTTTCTGGAAAATTTTATTTAGGATTAGTACTATTTTTTTTCCTTAAAATTTTTGGGGTCCTTCACCAGTAAAGCAATCTGGGACTGAAATTTTTGTTGTGAGGATATTTTGATTATAAAATCAATGTCTTTAATAGGTATAGGGCTATGTAGGTATTTCTGTTTATTCTTATGTCGCTCTTGGCAATTTACGATATTCAAGGATTACTCCAAAATTGCCAAATTTATTGACATAAAGATAGTTGCATTATGACTATACTATTCATTTAGTTACTAGGATTTAATTTGTTTGCC
>NW_016107980.1:199429-209006 GCF_001604975.1 Cebus imitator | reverse complement strand
GGAGGCAGTGTCTCACTCTATTGATTAAGCTGGAGTGCAGTGGTATGATTATAGCTGTTATTGCAGCATTGACCCCTGGGCTGAAGGGATTCTTGTGCTTTAGTAGCTGGGATGTTGGTCACACACCACCACACCCACCCACCTGATTTTTTAATTTAATTTATTATTTTTTTTTTTTGTAGAGATGGAGTCTCACTATGTTAACTAGACTTGCCTTGAACTCTTAGTGCCAAGTAATCCTCCCACTTCAGCTTCCCAAAGTGCTGGGATTATAGACGTGAATCCCCTTATCTATTTTCAAGTTCACTATTGTTTTTCCAGTCTGCAAAGGAGAGTTATTTCTGATTCCGATTTTTTATTTCTAGATTTTTCCATTTGGCTTTTTTTAATAGTTTCTGTGTATTTCACTGAAGTTCCGTAGCTCTCCATGCATGTTGTCCACATTTTTCAGTAAATTCTTTAGCATTTTATCATTATTGTGAAGTCCATGTCTAATAATTCTATTGTCTGGGCAGTCTCTGAGTATGTTTTCATTGACCGTTTCTTCTCATGTAGATCACATTTTCTTACTACTTCATGTTCCCTTCAGTTGATTTTATTCTGTCTCTTTTGTGTAAAAGTACTGTAGAGACTGAAGTAAGATTTATTTTCAGTAAGGGGTATACCTTTTATTTTTTGTTAGGCTACTTGCGTGGAGGCTGAGTCATTTAGTTGCCCTGTAGTCTAATTGGTTCTGGGCTTTGTAACAACTTTAGTTTGATTTAGTTCACCGTTGGCTTCAAAGGCTTTGAGGGCAGAATTAGAATTTTCCCTTTGGGGCTGGGCACTGTGGCTCACACCTGTAATCCTAGCACTTTGAGAGGCCAAGGTGGATGGATCACCTGACATCAGGAGTTCAAGACCAGCCTAGCCAATATGGTGAAACCCCATATCTATTAAAACTATAAAAATTAACCAGTGTGGTGATGGGCGCCTGTAGTCCCAACTACTCAGGTGTCTGAGGCAGGAGAATTGCTTGAACCTGGGAGGCGGAGGTTGCAGTGAGTCGAGATGGTGCCATTGCACTCCAGCCTGGGCAACGGAGCGAGTCTCTATGTCAGAAATAAAAATAAAATAAAATTTAGCTAATTGCCACAAGGGGGCTGGACTTCCTTTCATTCAAATATGACCTTGAAAGTCTTGATGCATGTTGAGAAAGGCATGGAATTGATTACAGAAATGGAGGCTACAGAAGGAATTTGGGAGGAAGTGAGAGAAATACTCATGGAAAGCCTTCATATGCTTGCAAAAACAGCAGCGCTTTGATTCCAGAAGGCAACATTTATTTGCCTTCTTGACAAAGTAGTAACCTTTAGAGGGCTTGGGGCTTGAGGTAAGGACTCATAAATGTCAAAAGAAGAATTTCTTCTCCTCTCAAAGGGGTGCTGACTCAAAAAAAAAAAAAAGCAAGTAAGTAGAATCATTAAAGGGCCAGAGTGAGGCCTTACTCAGGTTGACAAACTGCTTCAAAAGCCACCAGAAAACAACCATGGGCATAACAGGAATGGAAAGCATATGGTAAGTCATAAGGAGCTGGCAGAGCTGCATTTCCAGTTAGTGTTTGTCCTGGCAGTGTGCCAGCACACAGGGGAAGGGTTGGAGCTCATTTGAACTGGTAGGGTTAGAACAAGTATAAATCTCAGGGGATATCTGCGGGGTATCCTGGGTCTTTGCTGCCAGGTAAACACAGTAAAAGTCGTAGGTGCACAAATAGCAGGAAGTGTGTGTTTAAGAAGTCACATGGCATGCAGAGTGAAAACAAAGAGGCAGATTTGCCCCTAGGGTGAACAGTCCAGCAGGTGCACAAAGCCATTTCAGAACACACGAAGAAAAAGAATAGCCAGTGCAGCTTCTTGGGAAAGAGCTAATTTTAGTTGAAAAAACAGGAAACCCCCAAGTACTACATGGTTTTAGGCTTTAGCCCTGTCATTCTCCTGAGCCTCCTGTCCAGGAGGGCCATTAGTGCCTCACTTCTACTTGGTGCAGACCCCAAGGTACTTCCCACCCCCAGGAGCCACCCAATAAATAGGTTGAGCTCAGAGGTCACCCTGGGGGAGCAGAGCCACTTGTGACCAAGAGGAATTGTTCTAAGGTTTGATTAGTAAGCCAGACAGGGAATGGGAGAAGAAAACTGTGTGGGGGTTGAACGCCTCTAGCTGAAGAAGGCGTTGTGTACAGGTCTCTTACCAGTAGGGAACATACCCAAGTCATGCAGCACCAAAGTATGTTACCTGCAGCAAATCTGTACCGGTCTGCAGCAACTGCACTTGTCTCCTCAGAAGAATTCGACCAAGGAGACCTAAGGTGGAAGGAGAAACTAAGGCAAGTTTTAAAGCGGTAGTGAATGTTTATTAAAATGATTTACAGGGGTCGGTGGTGGCTTACTCTTACAATCCTGGCACTTTAGGAGGCCGAGGCAGGCGGATCATGAGGTCAGGAGTTTGAGACCAGCCTGCCTAACATGGCAAAACCTGTCTATACTAAACATACAAAAAATTAGCCAGGTGTAGTGGCGGACACCTGTAATCCCAGGTACTCGGGAGGCTGAGGCAAGAGAATCACTTGAACCCTGGAGGTGGAGGCCATGAGCCAAGGTCACACCATTGCACTTCAGCCTGGGCAACAGAGCGAGAGGCCATCTGAAAAAAAGAACAAAAAAAACAAACCACAAAATGCTTTGCAGCAAGAATAAAGGAAGTAGAGTACACTTGGAAGAGGACCAAGTGGGTGACTTAGGACCAAGTGGGTAACTTGAAAGATATGGTGCCCTGGGTTCCAGGTTTTAGAATTGCTGGGGAGATCTTTGTTCTTCAGGCCTACTTCCTGCCTTTATGACTTTTGGAACTGTTTTTCAGCATTGTTGCTTCTTCCGTTGTCTTTTGAATGGTAACCCACCCAAGAATGCCTCAAAGGGGTTTTAGCCTTTGTGCTGTAACCTCAGACCTTGTTAGTTGGAAGCTGGTAGTTCCTTGGTGATCTCTTGAGTTCTTCCTTGCTCCCAGAGTTACACCTGAGTCCTTGGTTAGTAGGTGTTGATGAGTGGCTGTAGACTCACTTTATGGTGGCTTGTGGTACTTGTGATTATAATCTCTCCACAGAGTATATCTATGACTGCTAAGAGATGATTTAAAGTTTGGCTGGTTTCTCTTTAACTCCATCTGTGGAGTCAGATTTTTCTTCCTGACTTTCCACTAGGAATGAGAGTAAACATGGGTTTCTTTTTGCTTCTGAAGGACTTGTCACTTTCTGGAACTTAATTCATTTATGGATTTTTTTTTGGTCTCCTTAAGCTCTTTGGGTTTTAAAAAATACTATAGTTTTGTAGTTAAAGTGGCTTGTTTTTTGTTGTTCGGGTGAGAGCAGTGGTCTCTTGTGATTTTCCACATCTAGCCAGAGGTGGAATGGCTAGCGTAGTTTTCATGTGCATTTGTCTTACAAAAGTTGAAAATTTTTTCCTGTGTTTGTGTGTGTGTGTGTGTGTATAATATGTTTTTTATATATTTAAATATGCTTATATATTTACATGTATAATATATAATTATATAACACATTAGAATATATATGATTTATGATGTAACCATTATATATATTACATATGATATTACATATAATATATAATATATATTAATCTCTGGATTACATATTGTGTATGCTATAGTTACTATAGTTTTGTAGTTATATATAATACATAATCCAGAGATTAATAATTTAAGAAAATAAGCTTTTTTCCTAAAAAGTAATGGTTACATCATAAATAATATATAATGTAATTATGTAACATATAATTATATATTATATGTTACATATTTTATATATATATATTTTTTTTTTCTGTTGATTGTTCCCACACTCCCTAGTTTTTCTGATACAATGTTGGTTCCTTAAAAAGTTGATTTGTAGGAGCTTTTCATGTATTAGGGAAATTGTGATACGAGCTGCAACTTTCTCTTTGCTACACTGACATTAATGTTTTGATTCTGCTTATGGTAATTTTTCTCATATAGAAATGCTTTGGCCAGGCGCAGTGGCTCACTCCTATAATCCCAGCACTTTGGGAGGCTGAGGTGGGTGAGTTCGAGACCAGCCTGGCCAACATGGTGAAACCCTGTCTCTACTAAAAATATAGAAATTAGCTTTGTGTTATGGTGGGCACCTGTAATCTCAGCTATTTTGGAGGCTGAAGCAGGAGACTCGCTTGAACCTGGGACATGGAGGTTGCAGTGACCCGAGATGGCGCCACTGCACTTTAGCCTGAGTGACAGAGCAAGATACTGTCTCAAAAAAAAAAAAAAGTGCTTTATTTTATGTAGTTGAATTTATCCTTTATTTTGATTGCTGGAATCTGGATTTTCTGGTGTAATCATAGTGAGAAAAACTTTCCGTATTTTGAGAGGAAGTTACTACCAATGTTAATACAGTATAGCAAAAGCTATCACTAATTGTGCTTACTGTGTGCCAGCATACTAATGGACTTACCAGCCAATTAACTCATACTAATTGACTTACCAGTCAATTAACTAATTAATAATATGCACACTATAAATCATGCTATGACTTACCATAAGAAGTCAGTGAGGCAAAATGGAAACCAGTCACTATATTTGCTCCAGTAGTATCATGCATGTCCTTTATTATTTTTAAAGGAATCCAGGTATCAAGTGTGGATATAGCCTTATTTATGTATTTTTATTCAGATGCATGAAAGTTATCTATAAAAGTTGACTTCACAATACATGTTTTTCTAAGGATTTGAGATGCAACCATAATTAGATACTAAATTCTTATATGTATTTGGGTTTATTCTAGACTTTTTATATATTGATCTACATCTTTTACATTATTCTCTTATTTTTGGTGATAAAAGGCTAGTCCCCTTGTCAATAGTGTTCATTTTTAGAATTTCCCTGCCTGGTTTTGCTTGACTGCCCTTGCCTCACAACTTTATTATGAAAACTTTGAATACACAGAAAAGTTGAAAGAATTTTACAGTGACATATCCATCATTGAGATTCTGCCATTAACATTTTAGTGTGCTTGTCAGTATTATCCTTTGGTTCATTTCAGAGTAAATCACAGATGTCAGTGCACTTACCCCTACAGCATGTGTATCATGCTTTACCTCAGTATTTTAGTTTTATTTTAATTTTAGAATTTAGCTACAATGAAGTGCGCAGATCTTAAGTGTACGATTTCATAGTTTTAACAAATACACATGTTTGTAACCCAGTACCCTATTAAGATAAAGAACATCACCGTCACCCTGGAAAATTTACTCATTTCCTTTCCTGTGCCCCCACCTACCTCTAGAAGAAAGCAGTGTTCTGCTTTCTTTCCCACTATATGTTAGTATTGCCTGTTGTAGAACTTTCTGTCCATGGAATGAGAGTATTATTTTGAGCAAGGCTTCTTTTTAACTCCTTGTAATGTTCCTGAGATTTATCCATATTATTGCATATATCTGTAATTTGTTTCTTTTTACTGCTATTTTTCTGTTGTCAGAATTATATATACAGTAGTCACAATAATAATGATCTTATTTTTACGCTGGATTAATTTAACACAATTTCTTAAGTCTTTTTAATTGAAAATAGTACATGGTGGTTCTAAAAAAAATTTTAACTGGGGATAAATAGAAACCAAAAATGAGTCTTCTTATCACTTTCTGATTCTCAATGTAAACATATATCTGTAAAAATAAACATATGTATCACCTATTTATGAAGATATATAACTTTTTTCTATAGATGGAATCATTTACAGGTTACTACTGCAACTAATATTTCTAGGAACACTGCACATCATCCCGTAAAAGTATACTATTAGGTAGATTCCTATTCCTTCCGGTGGTTCCATAGAATTCCCTTATATGAGTGTGTTGCACTTTGTTTATTAGTGCTTTATTTATAATAAATAGTACTTTATGATATAACTATTTTTAGGGGGAAAAAGCTTATTTTCTTAAATTATTTAAGTAATTCCTGTATGTAGTTTAAAAAAAAAAAAAAAAAGAAAGAAAAACTTACCAGAAGGCTTTGACAGGAAAAGCAAGATCATCTTCACGTTTCTCATCCTTGAATTTTTACTATTAATATGTAGTTTTATGCTGTTACAATGGCTGTTATTTCTCCTAAGTTTAGGAGAAATATACAAAATGTTTCTATTAAGTAGAATTTATGCCCTCTAAGGGCTCAAAATTTGCTCATGAGTGCTGGAGTGGAAATAGGATTCTATGGCTCTTCAGAAAGACATAAAGGAAAAAAAATTATTCTGAAGATTCTAATGCTACCTACTGAATTATTTTGAAATTCAGTTAACTAAAAGTTAATGGGAAGGGGAAAGAGTACAAGATGGTGAAAACTGAATTTTTTTTTTTTTTTTTTTTCATAAAAATTACCCACTTCTTCGATCGTATGGCTCACTGCCTTTATTTTTAAAATGAGTAAACTAAAGCCTAGAGGATAAAATGCTAATGCAGAGTTATATAACTAGTGAATAAAGTAGGAATAACTCCAGGCTAGAAATCTGAAAACTTCATGTTTTTTGGAATACAGTTTAGTGCTTTTCTTCAGTACCAGACTGCTTCATGGTAAAGCTAATTTTGACTTGGGACAAAGTAGGTTTTAGGGAATATAGGAGTTAAAATATAACAACCAGATTTTAACTAAAGTATATTTTTAGGGGTGATTATAGGCATTTTTTAAAATCATAGTTCATTATTTAGTAATCCCTTAACAATTGGTATGATGCTTGGCAGGTTAATAAAGTGCTTCTTATTTGTAATTATTTCTAGTTTGGCAGGTCAGCTGTTATCTGAGATGAGGAAACTAAAACTTAGTTTGCTTAGTCTTGAGATTCATGAACTGAAAAGTGTCTGTAATAATTACTCCTTTTTAAAGAAAAATTTTGTCATAACTGTGGTATCTGCATCAGAAAATTTTGGTGGCAATATTAGAGAAAGACTTAGAAGTGAATCTGTAGCATATATAACCACATAGCATTAGCCAAACTTTTTAAAGAAATATGAGAAAAAGGTTAAAGGTTTAATTGACTCAGCCAAATTTATCCAATAGGATGACAGAACTAGGTTCTTTGTATTTCTGGTTTTAGTGCTATTTCTTTTGGATAATTTTGCATTTTTGGTTTTCAAAGACAATGTTCACCAGCCTCTGCTCTCTCATTTTGGTAAACAGAGGGATGGATTACCTGAGATCTGTTGTGTTACTAGATAGAATGTGAGTAACTGGAGTGAGGGTGGCTTCTAGACCCAGCCTTTTCTCAGAGAACTCAATTCTTCCTCAATTCTGAATAGGAATACCAAAAAAACCCCACCTAAATATGGATATTAGTCGTGAGCTACCATATTGCAGATCCACCTTTTTTTAAAGAGAGAATTCTGGGGCTTGATGTTACAATCATAGTTATAACCACAACTGTCTGTGCTTAATTTGTTATTTGGGCTGCTGCTCTTTACACTGAACAGTAAAAACTTTTGCTTTGGTTTTGTGATCTGATTATTGCATCTTTGACACTACATGGATACTTCTTATTTAATTCATTTACTTTAGAAGTTATTTAACTTCTAAAGCTATGGTTCTCAAGTGTGGTATGAGGATTCCTGGGATTTCTTGAGACCCTTTCATATAGTGTCTATGAGGTCCTTATTTTTCCAACTGTGTGTCTGTGTCAGGCCAGTTTTCCTTCATTTACTTCGACCAATATGACATATCATAATAGACTGAATATAAAAACAGATAGAAGAATCGATCTGCCTTCTATTAAGCCAGATAAAGGTATTTGCAAACATAGTAAAACATAGTCACTCTTCTCAGAAAATTTGTATTTTATTTTGGAAAAATAGGATTTTTTTAATTTAAAAAATATGATATCTCATTTCAGTGAGGCTATTTATCATAGAGCTCTTCCCATCCCTGACCTGTAGTGGGGATATCACCTAAACTGGGGAAGATGAGTCATTATCAGAGACCAGTATGGATGCTGGGAGAGAGAAGAGTAGGCTCCTTTTTCTGGTTTCACCAGCTTTGAGAATAATGTAATCCAGGAACAGCTTGGGGACCATGATTTTTGCCACACATAGAGAGCCTGTCTGAAAATGAAAATGGAGAATAGAGAGTTCTTGTGATACATGATTTGAGCTCCTGGATTCAGAAAAAAAGCCCCCCCCACATATGGGGCTTCCTGTTTGTTTGCATCAATAAATTCTCCCAATTACTCAAAAAAAGGAGGTTTTATGCTAAGTTATAATGGATTTACTATTTCAAACTAAATTTTTTACCTAGTTTAATTCTTAATAAATATTGATATAACTCTTTTAAATAAAAAGCTGGAGTTGTCCCTCATTTTTAAAGCATAGCGGGCTCCTCAGATGAAAAAGTTTGAGAATCATTGTTCTCAAGGTAAGATGGAGTCACTGCTATTTCTTGGAGTGATATGGGGGAATAAAAGAACTGGCTCCATAGTTTTTGTTGTTATAATTACATATATTGTGATACATTTTGCAACGATGAAGAAGTAGATTGTGTGATGCTCAAGGATGGATCATGTTTAGATGTGCTTAAGTTGTGATTTTATTTTGTAGAATGAACTGGGTTATAATTCTTAATGAGAAATCTTTGCTGTAACTACTATATATAAGCAATCTATTTTTGCTTTCCTGTTTGAATTGAATGAAGCAGTGTAATAAACTACAGCAATTAAAATTTTCAGTGTATGTATTATGTTTGCTGCAATGAAATTTAGATTTTTAAAAGAGTAATTCTAAGTACAGAATATAAAATCATGACTTTGATGCAAATTAGATATTTTTCCTGAATATAAAATGAAAATTTGGAAGGAACAGACGTGGGTGCATATCCGTGTTCTAAAGTTACTCAGTTAACATATTTAAATTTAATTTTTAATTCCCACTACCACCTCCAGCTCCTTTTCAAGGTTACTGAAAATGGAAGCTTGGGTTAAATTCCATGAGTTATATTCTACTGAATTTCTAAAGTCTTCAAGAAACTCGTGCAAAACAAACTTTTTGAAATACTGTATTGGAGTATTATAGTTTTCTTTACTATCTCATTACTATTTTGAAAATCTCAAAATCTAAAACACTAATATGGTGGGTGTGTTGGTGGATTATTTACAACCTTTATTTCTAGAGGCGATGTGTTTCATATTAAGAATATTTAGTTTTTTAAGATATTATAACATTTGATTTTCTATATTATTTTGGCTTCTGTAACTTTAGTGTGTGTACTTCCCTCCCCACTCCAGATAGAGTTGGAAGAGAATGGTCTTCTTAGAAGGTTACTTCTATGCTTTTAAAGGGTATACAGGAAGCTGGAAGTCTCCAGCTGACCTATTTTTAAAAACAAAGATGCCAGCTGGGCACTCTCAGCACTTTGGGGAGGCTAAGACAGGTGGATCACTTAAGGCCAGGAGTTCAAAACAAGCAAGACTCTATTTCTACTGGTCAACAGAGCAAGACTCTATTTACACACACACACACACACACACACACACACACACACAC
>NW_016107980.1:188565-199379 GCF_001604975.1 Cebus imitator | reverse complement strand
ACACACACACTCTCTCTCTCTCTCTCTCTCTCTCACTAGCCAGGTGCGATTGTGTGCATCTGGTCAACAGAGTAGGACTGTATTTTTACACACACACCCACACAAGCCAGGTGTGGTTGTGTGCACCTGTAGTGCTGGCTACTCGGGAGGCAACAGTGGGTAGATCAATTGGCAGGAGTTCAAAGCTTCAGTGAACCATGATTGCACCACTGCCCTCCAGCGTGGGTAACAGCAAGAGCTTATCCCTAAAAAAATGAAAAAAAAAAAAGAAAGCTTTCTTATTAGCTGTATCCTTAACACAGTATATACAGGAATTGACAAAGTTTTATTTTTATGTCTTTAAAATCATTGATGTGAATGACTTTATAGTGATTTGGAGATTTAATTTACCAAAGCTCACTGAAGCAGTTAATTTGAAATCCTTAGAAAAGTAAAATTGGAAACCCCAGTGTTCATGAATGCTCAGTTTGCTCCATTTCACTGGACTTCTGTCCCTTGTATGTGTCAAGTAGGCCTTAGGTTCTTTCTGATGGATTCCCTTGGCCTAGGCTTTTTTACTCCCCCAAATAGTCATAAAGCATGCTTGCATTCCATTTCCCTTCCTATCGAAATTCATATCCCTGTTTAAATGTCACTTCAACAGAGTCCTTCCTTGATGGTCTTAAATAATATTCATTTTCAAAGTTTTCTTTCTCCTTACCTTTCTTCCCTTCTTCTCCTTTACACTTTATCCTTTCAACCTAGATTTTTCTTCAGAGCACATTTTTACATGACATATAGTAAAATTTCTGTAGTGAAATTTTTAAAAACGCTTTTTTATTAATATATGTAGGTCAGTAATTGAACAGATACTGTATTATATTTCATATATTTGCACAACATCTCATGGACAAGTTTAAGCCTAATGATTATGCTCATTCATGTTTGTGAATGATTTACTATCCAATCCAGTGCTTATTTGCCAAGAGCTGTTCAGACTATGATTGAAACCATTCTAATGGTGGAGAACCCTCTTTCAGGCAATTTATTCTGCCTTTGGGAGGCCTCTGATTACCAAAAAAAAAAAAAAAAGAAAAAAAAGGTCTGTCTCTTATTATAAGTCAAAACCTGTTTGACTGCTTCTACTTACTGGCTTTAGTTATATTCCTTGGAGGATATACTGGATAAATGTAATCCTTTTTCCTTATGATAACCTTTCAATTATTTGAAAACTTACCAAGTTCTCTCTGACATTTCAGTTCTCTAGGCTGAGAATCCCTAGAAAAACATCTAATAATGGCATCCATTTACCATCTTGATCATTTTCTAAGAATCTGTTTGAGTATGTTTATGCATTTATAAAGGTGGCACCTAGAACTAAAAACACTAGCACTCTGTACTGCATAGGAGAACAGCACTCTCCTCTCTAGTTCTCAGCTTTCTATTTTATTGCGTGTTTATAATTTATGTTTCCCCCTGCCATTTCACACTTTTAACCATATACTAAAGTACTTAAGTTGTTTACCTTCTTTTTGCTTTCTGCAAATGCTATATTAAGTCAGATCTCATGCCTGCCTTATTTTAGTTTTTGCTTTTGTTTATATTCTGCCCCCCTCATGAGCCCCAACACACACATAGAAGAGTAATTGCAATTGGAACACTTGGTGGTCAGAATCATACTTCATTGGTAGATTCTGTTGTTTGTGGAAGCTGAGAAGTACTTTTCAAAACTTGATTCTTTTTTTTCCCTGATTTGTAAGGCGATTTCAGCTCTACTTTTTCTTTCACACATTTTCAGGATGTTAGCAGTATAGCAGCAGTAAAATCTAGCTCTGACAAGATATATATTAATTCAAATTGCAAACCTTTTATCAGCAATGGCAACTAGTAGTAAAGTACCTTGAACAGTCTTACTAGCCATGGAGATAATTTTTTAAAACCACTTGCTATATGAATATAGTTTTTAAAATTAGCTAATTTGAATGTTTTTGACTTTGCATAACTTCATTACTAGATGTTCAGATAACATAACACTTAGGACAAATAGAAAAGAGAACATGTTTTGCCTTTTGACTCCTGATACGTAACATTTTAGTATATTATTAAATTTCTGTGGTCCATATTTTTTACTCGGCTTTTTGTTTTCAAAAATACTGAACTAAAAATGGAACTTGTAGAACTTAAGAAAAATTGCCTTCTAAATGCTAATTAAGTTGTTTTGCCGAAATTATAACCACTGTTTCTACTATATAATTTCATATATAAATGAACTCTTTACAAATGTTAAGTCTTCTGCCTTTGAGACAATTTCAAGGATTTAGAACTTCTGAATATGGTAGTTTATTTGTTGTGGCTATTGCGGATAATGGTTTTTGATTCAGTTCAGATTGTTTCTACAGAAGATGTTGAGCAGAGATTCTTCTGGAATTCTGTCTTGCTGTGGTTTATAGATCATAATAATTATAATATTACAAAAGCTTTTCTCTAGATTTTTAGCTGCTAACACTTTAATTCTTTTTTTTTTTTTTTTTTGAGACAGCATTTCGCTCTTGTTACCCAGGCTGGAGTGCATGGTGCGATCTCGACTCACCGCAACCTCCGCCTCCTGGGTTCAAGCAATTCTCCTGCCTCAGCCTCCCAAGTAGCTGGGAGTACAGGCACACGCCACCATGCCTAGCTAATTTTTGTATTTTTAGTAGAGATGGGGTTTCACTTTGTTGACCAGGATGGTCTTGATCTCTTGACCTCATGATCCACCTGCCTCGGCCTCCCAAAGTGCTGGGATTATAGGTGTGAGCCACCGTGCCCAGCCCCCACTTTAATTCATTTTTAAGTGTCCCATTTAAAAAATAATGATGTGAGAATGAAACAGATGTATTTCATTGAGAGAAATGAAAAATGACAGATAACTTACTGGAAAAACCACTAACAAGTTGAAAATTTACTACAACAAACCAATATTAGATCAAATTACAGCATTTAGACTCAGTATAGACTGAATTTATTTACAGCAGTTGCAATAAAACACAGTAATAGTATTATGTATCATAATGATTTCCAGTAAATTGAAATGTGTTTAACTTGATGTCTAGTTTGGTTGATGTCTGGTTGATTGTGCTTATTCAGTTTATCTGTTTCATGGTCTCATACAGCATTACCAGATGGCCAGACGTAATTATATCTCTAGATATATCAAAAAGTTATTGTTCCAATTCTTCATGCTTACTTCATCATAGATCTGAGTATTTCCATGCTCATTATGATAAAACAAAAATTTAATGTATCGTAAATCATATTTTAAAATGTTGAAATAAGGTCGGGCATGGTGGCTCACGCTTGTAATCCAGGCACTTTGGAGGCCAAGGTGGGCAGATCACCTGAGGTCGGGAGTTTAAGACCATCCTGACCAACATGGTTAAACCCCGTCTTTAAAAATAAATAAATAAGTTAAAAAAAATGTTGAAATAAATATATTGAATTAAATTTTTGGAAGAAAAAGTGAAAGTCTTTAAAAAAAAATCTCTGTATTATTAAAGTCTTTGTAAATAAATGTTAATAGATTTACAAGAAAAGTTGATCCATGATTGCTGAGTAACAAATTACCCTGAAATTTAGTGGCACAGCATATATTTATTATCTTATAGTTTCTATGGGTCAGGAATTTGGGAGCAATTTAGCTGGGTATTTCTGAATCAGTGTTCCTTATGAGATTGTGGTCAAGCTACTGGGCACAGCTATAGTCTTAAGGTTGTGCTGGGACTGTGGAATCTGCTTACAAGCTTGCCCACATGTTGCTATTGATAAGAGGCCCCAGTTTCTTGCTAGCTGTTGGCTGAAGGCCACATTTCTTTGCCACATAGTGTTCTCCATAAGGCTGCTGGAGTGTCCTTGGGGCATAGCAGGTGATTTCTTAGAAACAAGTCACTAAATTGAGTCTGTGCTCAAAGGGTAGGAAATTAGGTTCTACCTTTCTGAAGGGAGGAGTGAAGAATTTGAGGATGTACTGTAAAACAACCACAATGATGTTGATCAAGGGTGTCTTACAGCATGTACAGTAAACTGTACTAGTTCCTTAAGAAAGTAGCTCTTATCTCTGACACTTTATCAGTTACCTTTGTGGTCTTTATAATAAAGCAAAATAAAAACTGTTGAATTGGCCTGTTGATTGACTTACAGTCAAGTTTCTCAGTACGGATTCTGTGCAAACAAAGCCGTACACTCGTTAAGGTGTACTTTTTGATTCAATGACTTATGTTACTCTTTACTCTTATAGAACTATTATATGCCAGAAACATATAGGAGTAGAGATGTTTTCTATATGTCTTGTGGTATTTGCTAGCTTTCTTTAATGTGTATTCATTATTTTATTAACATTCTCCATTTCAACTTTAGGTAGAACATGTAGAATCTCTATTTTGTGTTTATTATTTTTGTGTTTATTATTAGTTAAAATTGCTAACAAATAAGCAGTAAAAGCGGATTGAAGGGTGTCATGTCAAATATATCATGTATGTATCTATTTTTCCTCAAATGAACTACTATCTTTCCCCGTGCTCATTTGTAGTCATCTTCCTACTGTGATTTCCTAGTATCTTTATTATATCTTTTTTTTTTTTTTTTGAGACAGAGTTTCGCTGTTGTTACCCAGACTGGAGTGCAATGGCGCGGTCTCGGCTCACCGCAACCTCCGCCTCCTGGGTTCAGGCAATTCTCCTGCCTCAGCCTCCTGAGTAGCTGGGATTACAGGCACACGCCACCATACCCAGCTAATTTTTTGTATTTTTAGTGGAGACGGTGTTTCACCATGTTGATCAGGGTGGTCTCCATCTGTTAACCTCGTGATCCACCCGCCTCGGCCTCCCAAAGTGTTGGGATTACAGGCGTGAGCCACAGCACCTGGTTTTATTATATCTTTTTAAAGCTATTATTGTTAATCATTTTTTTATCATCAGTATCCTTGGAAAATCTTATTTACTTACCTCATGTATGTTATTGGTGTGAAATTAAGCCATTGTTTTTATGCTACCAAGCTATGAAATTAAATCTAAGCTGAGAGGTTGATTCTTGGTTGGCATTTTGCCCAGCTGGGTAGATGAAAGGATGGTAAGAGGACAAGGAGTCATACATGATTGAGGCATTGTTTAGAAACTGCTTGAAATAATGGTCTTTGAAAATTAAACTGAGAAGGAGAGAGAGTACAGAAGAGGTGAGCACAGGAACTGTTAAAAGAAGTAATTAGGTGAATAGGGAGTGGCTGTAACTAGGTGTTTAAAAAGGAAATTGGAAGTCAGGTTTCTGGCACTTTGTAAGAGGCAGTCTAGTGTGGTGGTTAAGAATGTGGACTTTGGAGTATGAGATTTAATTTTAAACCTTGATCCTTGCTATATAGTCTTGGGCAGTCTGCTTAGCTTTTCTCTCAGCCTCTTTCTTTATCAGTAAAGTAAGAGCCCAATATAGTATGTAAATTTAGAAGCGCAGTTCACGGCACAAACTAGGTGTTAGTAATTCCTGCTATTATTTTATTGTTATTTACTCTGACTTGTAAAATCTTACATTATTATTTTAACTTATAAACAATTATATCATTTTTTTGAATTGGATGAAAATGGTTCAGACGTCAAAAATTTTCCGTCCTGACATTATGTTAATTGAAATAAACCAGGCACAGAAAGATAAATGCTATATGTTATCACTCATATATGGAAGCTAAGTAAGTTGATTTCATATAAGTAGAAAGTAGAATAGTGGTTACCAAATGCTGGGAAGGGTGGTAGGGAGATAGGGAGAGGTTGGTTAACAGATAAAAAATTACAGCTGGATTGGAGGAGTAAGTTCTTGTGTTGTTTAGCGCTGTAGGGTAACTATAGTTAATTTTATATTTTCAGATAGCTTGAAGAGAAGAATGTTCCCAACACAAATAAATGTTTTAGGTGATAGATATGCTAATTATGCTGATTTGTTCATTACACATTGCATATCAGTGTATCAAAATATCAACATTGTACCCTATGAATACATAAAGTTATTTTTTAAAAAAAAACTTTCCCTTCTGACCCAGTCCCTCCTTTACTTAGTTCCTACTATCATCCTGCCCAAACAGCTGTAGTTTCGTTATTTATCCTTTCACATATGTATAAGCCAGATTTCTCTTCTCCCCCAACACAAATGGGAAATACTATACAAATCTTTTCTCTGTCTTGCATTTTAAATTTAATAAATTGATATGAAGATTTTTTTTAAGGGTTGAAAACTTCATTACCTTTTTCTTGTGTCCTTTTGCTACATGTTGGATTTTAATACAGTTTATTTTTCCAGTCTTCTCTAAATGGACATGTGCACATTTTTGATTTTACAATCAATATCACAATGAATAACTTGTACACATGCCATTTTGAACATGTGAGTATATCTCTAGAATAAATTCATAGACATAAATTGCATTTGTGACCTTCATACTGACAGAATATTCTCCCTGTCAGCTACCAGTTTATTCACACCAGCTCATTTTTAAAACTGCTTGTTCCTTAGTCTTGCCACCAGAATACATTTTTGTATTTATTGGATTTTGCCAACCTGATAACTGAAAAATATTTCAGTATAACTTAAATGCGTATTATGGGTGAGGTTGAAGTTTTACTCATTTAAAGTCATTTTTACTGTTTTTATAGTTTAATATCTATTCATATCCGTTGTGTTTTTTCTCTTACAATGTTGGTCTTGGTATAGAAACATTTTGGGTTAGGGGAATTAGCCTTTTTGTGATAAGATAAACTGAGCTTGTTTTTCATTTGTCTGTTGACTCTTCATTCTGAGGTGTTTTTTTTTTTTTTCCCCCTTAATGTAATCACATTGCTTTTTTGATGCATGGATTTTTTGCCTTCTTACTCCAGGATTAAATAAATTGTGTTTTCCTCTAATGTGTTTCCAAGTTCATTTTGTAAAAGGTAACTGCCAAGTTGTCTCAGTACTTCTTCTTTTCTCTTTTTGAGATAGGGTCTTAACTTCGTCACCCAGGGTGGAATGCAGTGATGTGATCACAGATCACTGCAGCCTTGAACTCCCAGGCTCAGATGATTCTTCCCCCTCAGCCTCCTGAGTATCTGGGACTGCAAGCACACACTACCATGAGTGGCTAATTTTTTTTTTTTTTTTTTTTTTGGTAGGGACTGGGTTTCCCCATTTTGCCCAGACTGGTCTTGAACTCCTGAGCTCAAGTGATCTGTCCACCTTGGACCCCTAAAGTGCTGTCATTACAGGATTGAGTAACTGTGTCTGGCTTCAATACTGTTTATTGCTTAATTTATCTCTTCTTTGTTGGTTTGGATGTCACTTTTATAAAATCTGAATTCCTAGTGTATTTGGATCTATTTCTAGGCTTTCTTTTTTCACTGTTTAAACTAATATACTGATGGGTATGTTTTTAAGAAATAAAATAGCTACACATAGCATTAAGGAGTGTTAGTGTAAAGAGAAGAACTTAAATTTCTTCATTGTACTCCATGACCCAGGTGCTTTTTACGTGTATTAACTCACTTAACTATTATCATTCTCACTAATTCAGTTTGCAACTAGAATTTGTGGAATGTGCAGTTGGCTAAAATTTTTTTAACATTGTTTTCTTCTTTAGCTGTGATGCAGATCCATCTGCCCTAGCAAAGTATGTTCTGGCTTTGGTAAAGAAAGACAAAAGTGAAAAAGAGTTAAAGGCATTATGTATTGATCAGCTGGATGTATTTCTTCAGAAAGGTAAGATCTTTGGTTTGAAAATACGACTATATTTTAAAAAGTTATTTAAGGCTGGGCACATTGGCTCACATTGTAATCCCAGCACTCAGGAGGCCAAGGTGGGTGGATCACCTGAGGTCAGGAGTTCAAGACCAGCCTGGCCAAACATGGTGAAACCCCTTCTCTACAAAAAATATGAAAATTAGCTGGGCATGATGGTGAGTACCTGTAATCTCAGCTACTCGGGAAGCTGAGGCAGGAGAATTGCTTGAACTCAGGAGATAGACGTTGCAGTGAGCCAAGATCGTGCCATTGTGTTCCAGCCTGAGTGACAGAGTGAGACTCTTGTCTTAAAAAAAGAAAGAAAAAAAATGTTATTTAAAATAAGATTATCAACAGAATATTAAAGGAACTCGGTAAGAGGCCCTAATTTTAGCAAAATTAAATATTATTATTGAGTATACCCATAGCTTATTTAAAATGGACGCCACCTCTCAGTAATGTCCATGTGCTTATTTAAGCATGTTGTTATTTTTTCTTACATAGGTGAAAATGTTAAGAAAACAACTGAATGCTTATTTATTTAAAGCTAATAGTGCTTAGGAAGCTGCTTTGAATCTTACCTAGCACATTGCTTTTCAGTTTTTTGCACCTTGCCACATCTAGATAATGATAGTGTTCATGTTTGGCACGCTGAGTAAGCTACATGGAGAAGACTAGTCATGGCTGGAGGTGACTGTCCTAGAGGCTGCAACTATTCCGGTCCTTACCATCCTGAAAATAACTTGAATCAATATTGCCTCAGGACGTGTGCCGTGACAAACTGGTTGGGAAGCTATTGCTATTAATATATTTTCTTTTTAGGGGGACAGAGTCTCGCTCTGTTGCCCAGGCTGGTGTGCAACGGTGTGATCTCGAGTGCAGTGGCACAATATCGAGTGCAATGGCACGATCTTGGCTTACTGCAACCTCCAACCCCCAGGTTCAAGTGATTCTCCCGCCCCAGTCTCCCAGGTAGCTCCCAAAAGGCACCTGCCATCATACCTGGCTAATTTTTGTGTTTTTGTAGAGGTAGGGTTTCACCATATTGGCCAGGCTGGTCTTGAACTCCTGACCTCAGGTAATCCACCTGCCTTGGCCTCCCGAAGTGCTGGGATTACAGATGTGAGCCACCATGCCTGGCCGATATTAGTATATTTTCTAGATTTATAAAAGTCAAAAGTGTATTTCATCATATTAGAGATAAGATATATAGAAGGAGGAATTAATGTCTTTTAATCTATGGTGTTTGGTTTTATTTCTAGAGACACAGATATTTGTGGAAAAACTTTTCGATGCTGTGAATACAAAGAGTTACCTACCTCCTCCAGAGCAGCCATCATCAGGAAGCCTGAAGGTAGAATTTTTTCCACACCAAGAAAAAGATATAAAGAAAGAAGAGGTAAGGATTTGTGTTGTACCTTACAGGTTGTTTAAACACGTAAGAGGAATAACTAAACTGAGTTTTATTTTCTCTGTCTTTGTGATCGGAGTCCTAATCTTTGTGTTGGGAGTCCTCAGGACCACTCCCAGTTTAAATGACTTCTCTGTGAGGACTCATAGGACTCTGCCTATAATGTTGCTCATGGCCCTGGCATATTTCAGCAAAAGGATACAAAGCAAAGCAAATGGAAAAGGTATACGAGGCCAATCTAGTGGAAAACAAGCACAAGCTTCCAGAGTCTTTAGCATTGCACAAGATGTGCTTAATTCCCCTAGCAATGAACTAAACAACACGTGGGGATTAGGCTCCTTATAAACTCTGCTCAGGGTTCTTATTTGGGACTGGTCACATAGACAGTGGCTACATAGTATGTACCAAAATTCCAGACTCCTGGGAGGAAGGCAGATGTTCAGCATATACCATATTGTTTCATAAACGATTCAGGCATAGCGAACCATGTCTTATTAGGGAATAGTGGGAACCCTCAAAAAATCAAAGTGCCCAGGAGCCAGCCAAAGACCAGCCTTACAAGCAGGCTGGCTTTCTGAGGATAATAGTGTCAATCCTGCTTTTAATCTGCACAATATCTTACAGACATGTGAGTCCTATTATCTGTTCTATGAAAATTATTAGGTTGACAATCGATCTGTTTGCTTTTGTCATGTATGCATTTAGTAGGGAACTATTTTTAAGGTAGTAATACACAAGGACCTTCATAGGACAGTGGAGATGACTTCATACTTCAAGAGGTCTTGAAATTTTTGTGTATATTTTTTAACCTTCTCTCTTCATCCTTATTTAATGTCATATAATAATTCATATCTTATTAATTTGATGTTAAAAGATTATACTTTGGCCAGGGTGGGCGTGGTGGCTCATGCCTGTAATCCCAGTACTCTAGGGGGCTGAGGTTGGAGGATCACTTGAGCCCAGCAGTTTGAGATCAGTCTGGGTAATATAGTGAGACCTCATTTCTAAGAAAAAAAAATTTTAAATTAGCCAGGTGTGATGTGGGGATGGTGCATGCCTGTAGTCCTAGCTACTTGAGGGGCTAAGATGGGAGAAATGCTTGAGCCCCAGCGGCTGAGTCTGCTGATCGAAGCACTACACTGAAGCCTGGGCAACTGAGTAAGACCCTGTCTCAAAAAAAAAAAACCTATAATTTTAGTGAAAATCATTGTTGACAGTTAAGCCATATGTTTCTGCATTAAGCCCCAGCTTAAGGTCACACACATTTTGGTTCTACAAATCACTGCTTTGTGACGTTGAAAGCATTACTTTTCTGAGTCTCATTGTAGTTAGCTGGGAAATGGAAATGTTAAAGTGATTGGTGCTTTATATACATTATTTATTCCTCACACGTGGCACATGGTAGGTTCTCAGTAAATGGTAGCTCCTGTTATTTTTGAGATTGTAAGAGATGTTGCTGTTGTGACCTTTGTTTTTTCTCCTTTTATGCTTTTTTCAGATTATATATAAATAATATATTTTTGTGTAATTCTCAAATGTATTTTTATCTCTATCTGAATATATTTTCACTCATATATATTTATATATTTTCAGATACACACATACAACATCCCAATCAGTTTTTTTTTTTTTTTTTTTTTTTTTTTTTTTTTTTTTT
>NW_016107980.1:169772-188555 GCF_001604975.1 Cebus imitator | reverse complement strand
TTTTTGAGATGGAGTTTCGCTTTTGTTACCCAGGCTGGAGTGCAATGGCACGATCTTGGCTCACTACAACCTCCGCCTCCTGGGTTCAGACAGTTCTGCCTCAGCCTCCTGAGTAGCTGGGATTACAGGCACGCGCCACCATGCCCAGCTGATTTTTTTTGTATTTTTAGTAGAGACGGGGCCATGTTGACCAGGATGATCTCGATCTCTTGACCTCGTGATCCTCCCGCCTTGGCCTCCCAAAGTGCTGGGATTACAGGTGTGAGCCACCGCGCCCGGCCCCCAATCAGTTTTATCTTCCTGGGAAGAACAGAAATGTAATTTGTACTAAATATGTTTCATACCTAACAGTACAGGTGTTCTGTTAGGAAGAAAGGAATGGTGGATATTGTGTTGGCAATTGCTTATGCCACGTAGAGATATGCAATGATTTATTCAAGTTTTGCCCACTGGTGGAACTTTGGGTTGGTTTTAGATTTTGGCTGTTAAAAATTATACTTTGTCCAGGAGTGGTGGCTCATACCTGTAATCCCAGCACTTTGGGAGGCTGAGGCAGGCAGATCACCTTAGATCAGGAGTTCGAGACCAGGTTGGCCAACATGGTGAAACCCCATATATACTAAAAATACAAAAATTAGCCAGGCATGGGGGCGAGAGCCTGTAATCCCAGTTACTCAGGAGGCTGAGGCAGGAGAATCGCTTGAACTGGGAGGCAGAGGTTGCAGTGAGCCGAGACCATGCCATTGCACTCCAGCCTGGGTGAGGAGTGAAAGTCTGTCTCAAAAAAAATATGCGCACACACCCGCACGTCAGATGCGTGCACACACACACTCTCTCTCTCTCTCTCTCTCTCTTTCTCTCTCTCTTACTTTAATTCTCAAAAAATCTTGGAGTAAGTCATTGTCCTTTGGCTTGAGAAGTAGTCTTTCATCCAATTGAGTTAGTAGCAAAGCCTTAGTCTTATTATCTATGGATGTAATAATACTTCATTGCTGTTTTCTCAACCAATTGTGGGAGATACTTATCCCTGATCTTTCAGAATTGTCAAAATGCTAGATGGCAATCTGCATTTAAAATGCTGTGGCTGTGGTGGCTTATGCCTGTAATCCCAGCACGTTGGGAGGCAGAGGTGGGTGGATCACCTGAGATCAGGAGTTTGAGACCAGCCTGACCAACATGGTGAAACGCCGTCTCTACTAAAAATATAAAAATTAACTGGGCATGGTGGTGGGTGCCTGTAATCCTAGCTACTCTGGAGGCTGAGGCAGGAGAATTGCTTGAACTCAGAAGGTGGAGGTTGCAGTTAGCTGAGATCGAGCCACTGCACTCCAGGCTGGGCAACAGAGTGAGACCCTATCTGAAAAAAAAAAAAAAATGCTGTGGCTGTACTAAAAGTTTGCAGATAGGCACATACTGTGAAATATGGTGATCTGTCAGATTACTTGCAAGAGTGCATTGAGTAAATAGAAGAGAAAGAGTGCATCAGAAGGGTTGTATTAATACCCAGTCTTTTGTCTGGTCTGGGACGAGAGCTGAAATAGGTGGAAAGAGTACAAAACTACTTGAATTTAAAAAGGCAAACTGTTGAAAGAATGCTTTAAAGATGATTTTTCCTAGTCTGGTCTGTTAATAGGATTTCCATTTGATTTCTCATCTAAAGTGGCATGCTTACTTTTATTTTTTTTGAGATGGAGTCTTACTTTGTTGCCCAGGCTGGAGTGCTGTGCGTGGCACCATCTTGGCTCACTGCAACCTCTGCCTCCTGGGTTCAAGCAATTCTCCTGCCTCAGCTTCCTGAGTTTCCCTCTTGGAATTCCCTCCTGGGATTACAGGCACGTGCCACCATGCCTGGCCTGGCGGCTAATTTTTGTATTTTTAGTAGACATGGGATTTCAGCATGTTGGCCAGGCTGGTCTCGAACTGCTGACCTCAAATAATCCACCCACCTCGGCCTTCCAAAGTGCTGGGATTACAGGCGCGTGAGCTACCATGCCCAGCCTAAAGTGGCACACTTGTGACAGTCAGAGGCTATTATCAAAGGGATGCTTGAACAGCTGACATAAACTGGGACACGTATACCCTAGCTGTAGACTACCTGCCTAAGAATATCTTACGGTTCTCAGTGATGCAAAGTCTTGAATCCTAACTTATTTATAGAAGCCACTTGGTCAGTATTTCCTGAATTTGTTTAACCTCTAAGTCCTTTTTCCTAATTATCTAGAAAAACAACAATTCCTTTCATTCCTGTTGTTGAGGACCATTGTTCTCAACAATATAGTCTGGAGAAGGTAGCACTAATCTAGAGGGTATTGTCCAGGGTTGCTTTCTAGTAGCTGTATGTAATAAATGGCAGCATCTTGTAGGAAACAGGAATGTATAGCTGTCATGCTACTGTGAGAAACTGGAGAACTGTTTCGCCTTATATATTGTTTTCCCAGATACGTGTGTGTTTGTGTGTATGTCTGTGTGTCTGTGTCTGTGTGTCTATGTCTGTGTATACATATATATATGTATATATATGTTTATGACTTGGTGAGTTCTAATGCATTCTCCTACGTTCCTTGATGTGTTTGGTACCAGACCATGTCCATGAAACCAAAATATGAATGTATGTTAGACTTTTAAAAGAATAAAGTTTTCCATTAATTATGTTAAAATGAGCATACTTGTTTAAAATGTTTTCTCACCACTATTATCTAAGTTTCTTTATCATTCACTTTAACTTTCATTAGATTGTAATACAGTTAAATGATTGATTATACTTCGTATTGTTTGGATACTTTTAGAAGATGACAATTTTGCTTCTACATTATATAAACATTTTTATGTTAATTAAATGTTAATGTTAATAAAGTCATTAAAGTAGTAATGTGTCTAAGACTGTTACAGTGGAATAACTACTAAACTTGTACACCTTTTTTTTGTGTATATCAGATCACTAAGGAGGAAGAGCGAGAGAAGAAGTTTTCTAGAAGGCTAAATCACAGTCCTCCCCAGTCAAGCTCCCGATACAGGGAGAATAGGTAAGTGGTTCATTGAACCATGCTTAGTGTTTCAACTTCAGTTACCTTTTATGTGAATGTTTAGACTTGGATTATCTTTTACATAGAGGCAAGTAATATCTACTTTTTTATTGATCTAGGAAAATATTTCTACTGTGAAAATCTAGGTCAGATTTGTACATCTTGGGAGTGAGTTTAGAACAGTGCTTGATTTATATTAGCTGGTACTCTTTCATTCCTAACTTCAGATTCCAGTGGAATCTTAATGTGTGGCTCTTTTTTTGCCAGAAGTTACCCTTTAGTGTGATTAAATCGTTGTTCTCATTCAGGGTTCAAAAGCACTTAGAATACAATGCACATGATACATGTCTGTAAGTGTGAGACTATATGTACAAGGTAGTATGTTCTTTCTGTTTGTACTCTAAGTCATATGTATAAATGCCTTTATCTACAGATGCCTAATTTTATAGATGCCAATGTGTATAAGACTAAGGGTTAAGGCTTTAAAAAGATTGTTTTTTATTTAAAAGGGATTTAGAGTACTAAACTCAGTTTAAGCTCAGTTTTTTCAGTTGTCTGATGGTAGGATAAAAAGTTATGTTACAAGAATTAAATATGACTTTTACATTTAATTAGCTTTTGCCTGTGTCACTTAAAAGTTATTTGTATAAAAGTCATCATATATTTCTTTAGAAGCCGTGATGAGAGAAAGAAAGATGATCGTTCTCGCAAAAGAGATTATGATCGAAACCCTCCTCGAAGAGATTCATACAGAGACCGGTACAATAGAAGACGAGGGCGGAGTCGCAGTTACAGCAGGAGTCGAAGTCGAAGTTGGAGTAAAGAGAGGCTTCGTGAGAGGGACAGAGATAGAAGCAGGACTAGAAGCAGAAGCAGAACACGAAGCAGGGGTAAATAGTACATGTATATTTTGGTTACCTTTTTATTGTGAAGAACTCCATATTTAAATGTTTTTAAAAATTGCTTAACATTTTGTCAGTGTTTTCATTTTTTTCTATTTGATATATTCTGTGGTGAAAGAGAATGCTTTAAAAAAATTCCTTGAAAAATTTTATTTTGTGCAGATTAAAATCACAGTTACCACTGCACATTCTGTGGGATAGCCACAGTGAAAAAGACTGATTGTCTTCAGTGTTGGTGAGACTGTAGATAAGCTGTAAAAAGCATTTTGGCAGTATATAAAAATGTTAAAACTACGCTTAGCATATGGTTCCACTATTCTACTTCTCGCTGTTTACCTAAAAGAAATGAAAGTGTACGTCCACACGGATACTTGTACACAAATGTTCATAGCAGCCTTATTTGTAATAGCCAGAAACTAGAAACAACATAAATGACCATCAACAGGTGAATGTATAAACACGTTGTGGTATGTCCATACCATAACATGGATAAAAAGAAAAGAACTATTATACATGCAATAAAATGGATGAATCTACATATAATTATGCAGAGTGAAAGAAGCAGGACAATATTAAATATGTATATTAAAAATTTTTTAATTTTTTTTGTCTTTGAGACAGAGTCTTGCTCTGTCACCCAGGCTGGAGTATAGTGGTACCATCTCGGTTCACTGAAACCTCCGCCTCCTGGGTTCAAGTGATTATCATGCGTCAGCCTCGCGAGTGGCTGGGTTTACAGGCGAGTGCCATCATGCTCAGCTAATTTTTGTACTTTTAGTAGAGTCACCTTGGGGGTTTTGCTCTGTTGGCCAGACTGGTCTCTAATTCCTGACCTTAGGTGATCCACCCACCTCAGCCTACCAAAGTGCTGGGATTATAGGCCTAAGCCACTGTGCCCAGAGTAAAATTTTAAAAATGCAGACTAATCTGTGATGACAGAAAGCAAAGCAGTGGTTGCCTGAGATAGAGTAAAAGAGGGATAGAGTAAAAATTATAAAGGGATATGATGATTCTTTTGGGAGTGATGAATATGTACATCATTTCAGTTGTAGTATTGTTTTCAGAGGTGTATACAGTACCTTAAAACTTATTATACAGTTAAAATATGTTCAGTTTATTATATATCAGTTATACTTCAAAGCTATTTTTAAAAGTTTAAAAAGTTTTATTTCAGATGTATATTTTTGTAACAGCATGTTATTCCCAACATGTATGATTTTTCTTCTAGTACATGTTATTGAAAGTAAAATACTGTACTAAAACAACTAAAACACTTTTCAGTAAAACACCTTTACTCAAACTTTTTTTGCTACTCTTAATACTATTTATGGCCTTTGTATAAACCTTGTATTCTGTTATTCTTTTCTTAGAAATGTTCCCCTGCTGTGATCTAGGTATATTAGGCTTCTTGGCATGTTGCTTCAATTAACTAATCTCTTTAATTTATTTTCTCTCTCCTTAGGACCATATGTATAGTCTAGTTAGTTTCTTTATACATGTTTAATATGAGCTCCTTTTGGCTCATCTGTTCTTACCTTAATAAACAGACATAGTAATAACTTTAGATGGATGACTACAAAATGTTCATCACAGGAAAAATGACCATACTTTATTACATGTTTTGTTTTGTGGCCTGTAATTATACATTCCAAGATTGTGATAAAGAAAATAAAAAATTTCTTTTTTCTATAAACAAAGCTCTAAGGAAAAACAAATATGGCCACTTTATGTGGTTTTATTTGTAGTTTGGGTTATATTGAAAAAAGCTTTTAACATTGTATATTAATTTTTTTTTAAAAAAAGGATGATTTTGCAAAATTTAAAATGTTTTTTTCTATGTTTATAAAAATATTACTATTTCTTACATCTGGGACTTTTTTTTTTTTTTAAATACAGTGTAGTTTTATAAGTCATTTATCTTTTATTGCAGAAAGGGATCTGGTAAAACCTAAATATGACCTGGATAGAACAGATCCGTTAGAAAATAATTACACTCCAGTCTCTTCGGTACCTAGTATTTCATCTGGCCACTATCCTGTACCTACTTTGAGCAGCACTATTACAGTAATTGCTCCTACTCATCATGGTAACAACACTACCGAAAGTTGGTCTGAATTTCATGAAGACCAGGTGGACCATAACTCATACGTAAGACCACCCATGCCAAAGAAACGGTGTAGAGACTATGATGGTAAGTCTTTCAGCTGTTTCATGAAGTATTTAGTATTTTCAGCTGCGTAAATTCTGTGTTTATGTTGTACACGGTTTTTCAAAGACTTAACTTCTGAAATAGTGGGAAATTAGCCTTAATCAGTTCTTGAATTCCTCAATATGATTGAAACGGTTGTTAGTTACCACGAATTATTTGAGTATCAATTTAAAGATTCTATTTATTTGCAAGTAAATCTTAATAAATTGTGGGAGTTTACCAAACAAGGGTAAAATATCTACTGAGTTATTAGGGAATCTGCTACTGAAAAATTGTTGATAAAACTCATTTCTTTAGAATGGGTGATCATTGGACTGTAAGCAGAAATGTACCTAGAAATGTAAAATGTCACCTATGTAAGAATTTTATTAAAGAATTGAAGACTTTTAAGGATTTGCCGTAAAAGATTTTTAAGTAGTATTAAAGCCATAATTGCAATTTTTTTTTTTTTTTAGTTTTAAGCAAGAGATTTAAATGAAGGACATTTCTAAAGACAAAAATTAGATATAAGTCTTATCTTGTTAGCTAGGTTACTTATTTTAATTTGATTTCTTTTTAAGTATGTATATGTGTTAGTTCGTTTAACATTGCTCTGAAGGAATACCTGAGCCTGGGAAATTATAAAAAATAGAGGTTTCTTTGGCTCATGGTTCTGCAGACTATACAAAAAGTGTAGAGCCAGCATCTGCATCTGGCAAAGACCTCAGGAAGTTTACAATCATGGTAGAAGGCAAAGGGAGAGCCACAAAGAAAGAGCAGGAGTGGAGTTGGTGGTGGGGGAGGTGCCATGCTCTTTTAAACAACCAGCTCCTGTGAACTAATAGAGGGAGAACTCACTTGTTACCTTGGGGAGGCTAAGCTATTCATGAAGAATCTACTTCCATGACACCCTAAAACCTCCCACCAGGCCCCACCTCCAACATTGTCACATTTCTTCCCCCCCCCCCCAGGCTGAGTCTACCCTGTCTCCCAGGCTGGAATACAATGTTGCGATTTTGGCTTACTGCAGCCTCCACCTCCACAGTTGTAGTGATTCTCCTGCTTTTGCCTCCTGAGTAGCTGGGCTTACAGGTGCCCACCCCAACGTCTAGCTAATTTTTGTATTTTTAGTAGAGATTGGGTTTCACCATGTTGATCAGGCTGGTCTTGAACTCCTGACCTCAGGTGAGTCACCACGCCTGGCCAGATTGTCACATTTCAACATGAGATTTGGAGAGGATAAACATCCTAACTATATCAGTATGTTAAATAGACTATCACTTGATAAATATATTACTAGAGAAGAGCAAGTAGCTCTTGGGAAATGGTTAATTATCCTTTTGTCTAACATTAATAATATTCATTTTTTAAATACTTTTGCTAACTTATAGAAAATGTATATTTCCAGTAGTTTTGACATTTGTTTGTAACTATTCTTTCCTCATAGAAAAAGGTTTTTGTATGAGAGGAGACATGTGTCCGTTCGATCATGGAAGTGACCCAGTAGTTGTAGAAGATGTGAATCTTCCTGGTATGCTGCCTTTCCCAGCACAGCCTCCTGTTGTTGAAGGACCACCTCCTCCTGGACTCCCCCCACCTCCACCAATTCTTACACCCCCACCTGTGAACCTCAGGCCCCCAGTGCCACCTCCAGGTCCATTGCCACCAAGTCTCCCACCTGTCACAGGTAAGTAAATATGTTTGCCTGTATTTACCTAGCCATTCTTAGTCTATTTTTGAAAGTTAATAGTTTGATTCTTTTTTGTTTGTTTGTTTTTGTTTTTGTTTGTTTGTTTGTTTTGAGATGGAGTTTCACTCATGTTACCCAGGCTGGAGTGCAATGGCGCGATCTCGGCTCACCGCAACCTCCGCCTCCTGGGTTCAGGCAATTCTCCTGCCTCAGCCTCCTGAGTAGCTGGGATTACAGGCACGCACCACCATGCCCAGCTAATTTTTTGTATTTTTAGTAGAGACGGGGTTTCACCATGTTGACCAGGATGGTCTCGATCTCTTGACCTCGTGATCCACCCGCCTCGGCCTCCCAAAGTGCTGGGATTACAGGGTTGAGCCACTGCGCCCGGCCAATAGTTTGATTTTTAAATTAAAAGTATCTAGAGGAATCCCATAGATGCCTGATAGAAACAATTAGCAATATATTTCCATTTTGAATACACCTCCACTTTGTAGCCTGTGCCAATCCAGTTACTGTGGTTTGGAGTGACCCTGTGAATTAAGTACATCACTGGTAAAACCTGGCTGCCTGCAGGCCTTCATAGCTTAAGGCAAACCTGTTTTGAAATGCATTAAAAGGATATTTTACCCTGGAAATCTAATTCAGCTGTAAGAGCTTGGTGTTCGTAGATATTATAGTTTGATAAATGAGAAGATTATGTTCGGATGTGCAATAACTTGTTTTATTTGTTTGCTTTCAGATGATATTTCTTATTCTTTGGTTTTGACAGGACCACCACCTCCACTTCCTCCTTTGCAGCCATCTGGCATGGATGCTCCCCCAAACTCTGCAACCAGTTCTGTTCCTACTGTAGTAACAACTGGCATTCATCACCAGCCTCCTCCTGCTCCACCCTCTCTTTTTACTGCAGGTGCAGTTTTGGTCCTTTTTATATTCATAATGTAGTTTTAGATGAAGAATTTTAAAATGTCTAGAGAGAATTGCTCTGAAGACTACTTTCCTCACTAAAATTGTATAGGCATGGTGAATGTACATTAAATAATCCCCCAATTATAAATGTTTTCACAAACATTTTCTTTTTAATAACTTTTTAAAATAAAGTTTATTTTCTTTTTTGATACATATAAAGCATGTTATATATTAACAATGTTATACTGTTTACTTTTTCTCATCAATATTAAAAAATTACCAAGTGGAATTTTATAATTGTTTTTTAATTACAGTTTTTGTATTACCAGATACATATGACACAGATGGCTACAATCCTGAAGCCCCAAGCATAACAAACACTTCCAGACCTATGTATAGACACAGAGTGCATGCACAAAGGCCCAACTTGATAGGACTAACATCAGGGGATATGGATTTGCCACCCAGAGGTACTATAATTAATCTTTCCTTCCTGTCATTTTCATAATATAAACAGTGGGAAAACATTTATAAAGAACACTTGGTCTTGTCTTTATTGGGGTTGGATAAGGAATGATGATTTATTTTTTAGTTTTATAATTTATTTATTTTTAAGATAGAGTCTTGCTCTGTGGCCCAGGCGGGCATGCAGTGGCATGATCTCAGCTCACTATAACCTCTGCCTGCCAGTTCAAGTGATTCTCCTGCCTCAACCTCCCAAGTGACCTGGGATCACAGGCACATGCTACCATGCTTGGCTAATTTTTGTATTTTTAGAAGAGATGGGATTTCACCATATTGGCCAGGCTTGTCTTGAACTCCAGACCTCAAGTAATCTGCCCGCCTCTGCCTCCCAAGGTGCTGGGAGTATAGGCTGAGCCACCGCACTCTGCTGGGATTGTGATTTTGTTTGTTCCCTATGCCCCTCATTCCCATTAGAGAAAATATATTGTGTAATCTGTATTTGTGGTAGAGGTGACACTTTATTATGCAATAATCATACTACCTAAGAGGGAAGGGAATTTCTTAAGTACATTTTCTTGAGTAGCCTTTGTGTGTGTGTGTGTGTGTGTGTGTGTGTGTGTGTGTGTGTGTGGTAATTTGTATCATTTGTAGTCTTGATTGTTTCATTTAAACTCTTGAGAGTAACGCTTTAATTCATAAAGATAAGTTTATTCCAAGTTTGGAAAATCATGTGTAAAAATTGTGCTTGGTATATATTTTATTTTTGCTGACTTTTGACATGTTAAAATTCTCTATTTGCTTATAATATTTTTAAGCAAAGGATATTATGTGTTAGGCAATGACTCATCTTTTAAAATTTTCTTAGAGGAGACAGACTTGGATAAAATTTCTAAAAGGTACTGTTTGGGCTGACATAGTCACAAGCTAGGGCAGCAAAACTGCTACACTTCAAATGTAAATGTAAACTAGTAAGATTCAGAGGGAGAAAGTTCACATTAATTTGGAAAATACAGTATTTGTTACAGGTGACATTCGATATAGGGAAATAAAGGATTGTCAGACATAATAGAAAATATTTCCTGGGCTAATAAGAATGTATCTTTTTCCCTAACCACCTCAATTAAGTTTTAAATTCCATTTTCTTTCTAGTCTTTCCTTATTGTCTTACCTAATTGAATTAAAAATCATACTTCTCCAGTAAAAGTCTTAGTTGAGTAACAGTGCTTAATCGCGTCTGGTAAACTTGTGATTACTTACATAAACTTGGTATTTTTTCTTTTGTTCATTGGAAGCTATCAGATTCAGAGCATCTTCCTTGAATGTATACGGACTTTTTGTAATGGAGATGTAGAACATTTAAATTCAGATTTTTATCCTCTTTGAGTTCATAGGACAAGGTTTAATGTAGATGCCCATTCCTTTTAAATTCTCTTTGAGGAATTTCAATAGCTATTAACAACAGAAAAAGATTTTTAAAATAGTTTCTATGTGAGGGATATACAGATTGCTTGTAATTGAAAAGTAGCCACTTAAGAGCCTAAATGTTGTGTGATGTTTACCCATACCCAGAACCTGCCACCCACCTGGCTAGTTCACAGAAACTCTCTCTTCTTTTACTGGGAACCTTTTAATGTGAATTTCCACTTCAGTTAACCTTTTACTGGGATTTCCCACTAAAGTCATTTCTTTCTACTTTGCTGCTTAGGAATGCTATTAATATATGCTACTATAGATCAATATTTATTTGATCCATTCACGTGTCAATTTCTGGTTGTGATTAAGAGATGGAAGGGGATCAAACTCCTTGCATATTACTCTTACCATGTGCAAGTTGTATCTGTGGTCATTTCAGCCCTTAATGCATACAACCATAAATTACAGGAAGTGACCCTGTTGAGAGATAAATGTCTGGCATACCTACTTAGAAATTTAAGTGCCTTTTCTCATAGAATCATTTTTATATATAGTGATTATTTTAGTATTTTTCGTAAGATACATCATGTACTATTTTTTGTGAGCTGGTTCAGGATTTCTCCATTAACGACAGCGATTTTATGTACCAACAACTGATTTAGCAACCCATCTAACTTGAGGATTGCCTATAGAACTTTATTTTCTTAACTGTTTTTAGTCCTCTCTCTCCTCCCCTCATATGTTCTTGTCTGTTTGCTGTTTGGATTTTAAATTTACTGTCCTGGATTATGACAGATACATAAAAAGCTTATAATGTTAATTGTATAATTATTATACATTCCTAATAGCCTATGGATGCCCTTAATTTAAATTTGTTATAGACTTATTATGTGATAGTTAAACTTTTAAGCTCACTGCTTTAAATCTTGAGGGGAATTACCATTCAGCAAAAGGAAAAAATTTTAGGCCCTTTGGTGCATTTAAATTACTAATGTAAAAGTGACCTAGAGACCCTGACAGTTATTCTTTGCAGAGTTCTAAGGAGGGGGGAAACTTGATAGAAGATCTCATGATTGGATATAGGCAGGAGAAATGGTTAAGTAGTTTTCTATTTCTAATCAAGAAAACAAGTGCTGACAATTTTAGGCACAACAATTTATTAAAAGGATATTGGGGGAAAGCATTACATAAAACTATTTAATATTATACCATTTACTGAGTATATACCAAGAGGCACTTGCTTCTGTGTTTTTAATCCCCTTCTTTTAAATAAATATCAATGAAAAGGATTCTGAATGAGAGAATACAGATGAGATGGAGTAACCCCATTTCAATTACTAGAGATGGGTTATTCCCTCTCTTAGTGAACCTTCAGGTACAGAACATATTAAAGTAGAAAACAAAAGATGTTGAATAGCTCACAGATTCTTCAAAAGGGCCAATGAACCAGGCTTGAGAGGCAGTTATAAAACTAAAAATTCTTTTGCAGAACTGGTTCTGTGAAGAGACCGCTAGACAGAGAAACTGCAACTTGCGCTGTGAACATGACAGGTGCTAGATACAGGATGTTTCCACCCTGTCTGCTTTAGAGATTTAGGATAAGTCAGAGTTAAAGGAAGAGAGTGTATAAAGCGTATGTACCCTGTGATCCTTTTGAGAAACTGAAGGAATTTTGTGATTTAAACAGAAGTAAGGAATGTGAAGGGAGGTAAGAGGCTAATTAAAAGCATTTATAGAATTTTAGAATAGAGGTGATAGTAGCTGGACTAGGGTAATAAGTGAGAAGTGAAAAAAATTAAATTTAGTGGAAAGAATTGACAAAACTTGTATTTACTGAATTTGGAGGCTTAGAATTAAGGGTAATAAAGAGGATGAAATTTGACACCCAGTTTCTGCCCTGAATAATTGGGCAAATGATAATGTCCTTCATTGAGAAGAACAGCTTTGACAGAAAGATAAATTTAGTTTTGAAAATAACTTCTTGTGCCCCTGGGGCATCTGAGTAGAAATGTCCAGTGAAAGATTGGATATGGAAGTCTGAGGCCCATGAGAGACAGCTGTCTAGAATATATAGAGTTTGGAATCGTGCATATGTACAACATTGGTCCTTAATCTTTTCTTCTGTCCTATTAGTACTAATTGGAGGTAAAGGGACATAGAGCCATATCGAAATCTGTAGGTCTGACCTACATAAGTTTAAAAGCCTTTCTTCTGTGTTTTGAAAATCTTCCTTTCCCCATCTCCACTGAGAATCACTGAAAAAGATCAATGAAGCCGTGGCAGTAGATAGGAAAGATGTTTTAGGAAGGCTGTGTAAAGTGAGATGAGAAAACCCAAGTATAACTACTTGACAAATGTCAGTGTCACAGTAAATGGACAGAGAAAGGGAAACTTTATAGAAAATTTAGAAGTGAAGTCAAAAAGCTGCAGGAAAAAGCAGGGAGTGGGGATTCCTAAAAACTCTGGGAATATAATATTTAAGAAGGAAAAGAAAATGATCATCAGCAGGAAATGCCCCTGAGCGGTCCAGTAAGAGGAGTGGGATGTATTCATAGGCTTAAGCAACAAGTGAGGACATGAGTAAGTGATTTTAGCCTAGCCAAGTAAAGTGCAGTAATGGTAGCAACTGCCAATTTTCAGAGAATTAGTGAGTGAGTGTTAAGGAAGCAAAGTTAGCAAGTGTGGACATTGCTTAGGAAAGGGCTGTGGAGGTAAGGAGAGAGAAGATGTTGTTGCTAATGGGAAAAGTGGTTTTATGAGCATTTTTTTTTTAAATGGAGTAATTCAAGCTGTTATGTTTAAATGTTGATGGGAAGTACCAGTTGTGGGAAAGGTTGAAGATGGAGGAAAGCAGGAGGGGTCAGGGCATTGATTTGAGTCTCTGTATGTATGGCATATGTGGAGAGTCATACATCAAATGTGACATGATTTGACTGGGATGATTGGGAAAATTGTAGTTTCATTAATAGAAATGTTTAAGAAAGATAAAAGGTAGACTTAATATGAAGATAATTTGAATGTTCTGCATACTGAGTTTTGGGATACCTAAAGGATTTCCAGAGATGACCAAGAAGTTGGAAATTTAGAATTGAGCATGTGCTTTCCTCCTGCAGGAGACTATAGTTGTAGCGATAAGAGAGATTGTGCTGAAACAGATCCTCAAATCTTTTGGTTAGTTATGTGTTTAGAAATATGTAAGAATAAGATTTTAGACAATCAATTTTGCCAACTATAAAAGAATTTTTAAGTTACATTTTCTGATGTGGATTAAGGTTACCATGTTTTAAACTTTGGAGTCATTTGGGAATAACATGTTAAATGTACTGTGCTCATTCCATGCCATCTAAGTAAATATAAAATGTTGAAAGTAACAGACATTTTACTGCTCTTTTACACTATATTTTATACTTGAATCTTTTCCTTTTTAAAGCAAGTATGCTTTCATTACATTCATATTTTATGAATCTATTCTGTATTTTAAAAGCAGCTCACATCAATTATAACTCTGAGCTGTCACTTCTCAAAGGTTATTGGATTAGTGTTAAGTTTTGAATCTTTTAGATTGTGCATTTGATTTCAAAACTATGAACTTAAAGCCTCAAGGTGATTATTTCTCATTTGTACACTGATAAATATATTTGTGGTAAGGGTAAAGGTAGATGGGAACAGACTTGGATTTTATCTACAAAGGAGTGGCCTACAGAATCGAATTTTAATTTGGCATATGAGAATTGATTCTTTTTCACAGTTAGGTGTGAAATGAATATATTGAAACAGGTTTTACAAAACCCTTAGATTGCTGTATTTGAATATACAATAATTCCCTCTTTGTGGGTGATATGTTCCAAGACTCCTCGTATGCAAAACCACAGAGTACCAAACCCTACGTATACTATGCTTTTTCCTATACAGATATACTTGTGATAAAGTTTAGCTTATAAATTAGACACAGTAAGAGATTAACAATATCTAATAATAAAATGAAACAGTTACAACAATATAATAAAAGTTATGTGAATGGTCCCTGTCTTTCTCTGTCAAAATATCTTATTATATTTACCCTTCTTGGGATGATAGGAGATGATACAATGCCTAATTGATGAGAGCAAGTGATGGAGCAAGATGGCATGAACGGCAGGCAGTTTAAAACTTAGGAATTGTTTATTTCTGTAGTTTTCCATAGTTTTGGACTATGTTTGACTAGATATAAAAAACAGTAAAAGTGAAACTCTGGATAAGGGGGAGCTACTATACATTTATTTCTGTTTCTTCTAAAATATGTATGTATTTAGATAAAAGCCAGAAATTTTTCTGTATGAAGTTAAGAAAGTAGCTGTGATAAATAAAAAAATTAACATATGCTTCTTGTTTTCATTTTCTTTTGTTTTAAAACAGAAAAGCCTCCTAATAAAAGCAGTATGAGGATAGTAGTGGACTCAGAATCAAGGAAAAGAACCATTGGTTCTGGAGAGCCTGGAGTTCCTACAAAGAAGACTTGGTTTGATAAGTAAGGTGGCCGGGAAAATTGAGGAGTGTAATTGTGCATTGATTTTTAGGATCATTTCTGTATTATTATGACAATATAATTTGGTTCCTTCCAAAAATGTTACTGTGTTCTATAAGCAACCCCCAAGTGTGGGTTGTTAGAAAATTCGTTAAGTTAGGTGTCTGATGTGAGAAAAGCATTTTCTTATAGAAATGGTGTGGTAGATGAGGGCATAATTTTTTCCTCTTTTCATTTACCCTTCTCCAAAAAACCCACTCTTTAACTTATATCTGTTGAATACTAGCTATATACAGGATAGTCATGAACCTCTCATCGTTAAGAGAAAGGAGATAATAGATCAGACCTGTCAAGAGACTTTCATATTTAGGCAGTTCCTGTTAGGAGCTAGAAAGGGCTTTTAGGGGATTTGGGGAGGCTGGATAGGCATTGAATGGTCAAGGAATGGCTTCAAAGAAAGAGTTAAGGAATCAGAATGTTAAGGTATATGTGAGATGATTCATTTATAAATAAATGTGTGAAGAGAGACTAGAATCACTTTTAGAGCTTTAACATTACTTAATAATGGATAGTTTCTGGCTCTTTGTGATTCTGTGATTTAATGCAGTGTATTCTCTCTAGGCTGCAGTTTTATCCTTTTTTCAAGTGTCAAAAGGTATTCTCTATAGTTGCAAATCTTTTTTTTAAAAAAAAGGAAAGAAGTTGAGAGTGTCACGAAAAAATGATTTTAAATCAAATTCAAAACTTAAAGTTTTAAGATACAATATTTTTCAATAAGCTGACTTTTACAGAAACAGAATAAAGGTTATATATGCAAATTGACTAAAAGAGGATACTGAGACTTTTCCTCATAAAAATGTTGAGTAGGGGTAGATCAGAAGTGGAAAGTAACAAATGATATGGCAGATCACTTCGCAGTTGGCTTCCATGAAAAGTGCTAACATGTTCATTTGAAAACTTCATTGTTGGAAGAAAATTTAAATTTCCTTTATCAACCAATGATTTCCATTTGGGGTGGAAATTGAGCTTAATTGGACATCTGTTTTGCATGTTAAACTTTATTCCCTTGTATTTGGTCAGGATCGGGATTTATAAATGAACTGACTAACTTGAATTTTGTTTACAGACCAAATTTTAATAGAACAAACAGCCCAGGCTTTCAGAAGAAGGTTCAATTTGGAAATGAAAATACCAAACTTGAACTTAGAAAAGTTCCTCCAGAATTAAATAATATCAGCAAACTTAATGAACATTTTAGTCGATTTGGAACCTTGGTTAACTTACAGGTAAGACTGTGAAATGATTTTGTTATCTGTGCTTATTGTTTAGGGAACTTAATATAATAAGAAAATTACCTTTATAAAGAAATATGAGGCTGGGCGTTGTGGCTCATGCCTGTTATTCCAGCACTTTGGGAGGCCGAGGTGGGCAGATCACCTGAGGTCAAGAGTTCAAGACCATCCTGGCCAACATGGTAAAATGCTGTCTCTACTAATAATACGAAAATTAGCCAGGTGTGGTGGCAGACACCTGTAATTTCAGCTACTTGGGAGGCTGAGGCAGGAGAATCCCTTCAACCTAGGAGGTGGAGGTTGCAGTGAGCCAAGATTGTGCCCCTGCACTCCAGCCTGGGTGACAAGAGCAAAACTCCATCTCAAAAAAAAAAATTAATTAATTAAAAAAATAAATTATAGAAAATTTGTTATTCTAAATTGGGAAAGTTGGAAAAATTGGACATGAAATGGAACTTTACCTTTTAGAAAAAAATATGACTTTCAGTGTTTCAGTTGATCATATTATCATATACTTTTTACCTAATAAAGGTTGTCATAAAACTACAGCAAAGTTAATCATACTGGTAAAATCCAATCTTAGAGTAGTTTTCAGTTTCTCAAAATCATTTCAGTAGCAATTTTAGATTTATTTTTGTCACCTCTATGATGGCATGCACTTAATAGAGACTTTTGGAGCCCAGATACCTTGTAATCTGTGATTAGCTTAAACGTTTACTTTTTCTTTACCACTTTTGAATATCCTTCAAGATAAGTAACAGTAATTTGTATTTGATTGCACCTAAAATTAGACCTTGACTTGGCTATATTACTTGTGTGTTTTTTTAGTATTGAGTTTATATTATGTAAATGTTGAAAGTGTTGAAATAGGATGTTGAATTTTCCCCCCATTTTGTATAGTGCTCTTCTGCAATTAAAATAATTAATGTTTTATAATTCAATAAAAACAAATTTTAGAGGATACAATTCATCCTAAGTTGATATTTTGGAAAATTTTGTTTTCCTCCCATTAAAAAGTACTATAAACGTAATAGAGGAGAAAAAATTCTTGTTTGAGTGAGGTAGGGCAATAGAGATATAGACGTAGAAATTAAAGGAAATGGTTCCCTTTCAACTTTGTCCGTTTCATTCTCCTGCCCATTTGTGATTACATTATTGTTAACAGTTTTACCATGTGTTATTTTAGATTTTTTTGTTTTACAATTCTGTGTCTGTTTATCTGTACACAAACTTAAAACTATGAGCTCATAGTATATACATGTCCCTATGGTTATTTGCTTAATCTCGAATGTCTTTGAGTATCTTTTTATGGCAATTTTATTTGATCTCCCACTGTATGTAGTCATAAAAAGGTTTTTAAAATATTCTTCATGCAATTATCTTTACTGGTAGTATTTAAAATTTTTTTTTAGGCTGGGCATGTTGACTTGCACCTGTAATCCCAGCACTTTGGGAGGCTGAGGTGGGCAGATCACGAGGTCAAGAGATCGAGACCATCCTGGCCAACATGGTGAAACCTCGTCTCTAGTAAAAATACAAAAATTAGCTGGGCCTGGTGGCGCGTGTCTGTAGTCCTAGCTACTCGTGAGGCTGAGGTAGGAGAATCACTTGAACTTGGGTAGTGGAGGAGGTAGTGAGCTGAGATCGCGCCACCGCACTCCAGCCTGGTGACAGAGTGAGACTTGGTCTCAAAAAAAGTAAAATAAAATAAAATTTTAAAGCTGAGAGACAAAACATGATATCTCACTATTGTTTCTATTTGCATTTACTCAGTTACTAGTGAGGTTGAAATCTTCTGTTGATTGGTTCTTTTACCATGTCTGTGTACTACCTGCATTATTATTTTTAAAACATGTTTTTCAAAATCAATTTTCAAAACCCTTTAGCTTCATACCAATTAAATACACTGATGAAATTGATGTTTATAAGTCTGAAAAAAGTATAATTATTAAAATGTTACCAAAAGTTATCTTTATAGTTATAATTAATATGTATTGAATACTTCTGAGTGTACACTCTCTGTTGTACATGAATTATTATTTAATTTTTAAACTAACACTAAAGAGTAGGTATGGTTATTCTCATTTGTAGAAAAGCAGAACAAGGCCCAGAAATGTTAAGTAACTTGGTCATGTTCATGTGAGAGTAGCAACCCAAAGTTTGACCCAGGCAGTTTGATTTCAGCTACTCTTTTGTTTTGTATTTTGGTATTTGTTTTTTGAGACAGTCTCACTCTGTCACTGAGACTGGAGTGAGGTGGCATGATTGCAGCTCCCTGTAGCCTCAACCTCCTGGGCTTATGTGATCCTCCTACGTCAGCCTCTGAAGTAGCTGGGACCACAGATGTATGTCACTACACCCAGCTAATAATTTTTCTTTTTTTTTTTTTTTTTT
>NW_016107980.1:162387-169007 GCF_001604975.1 Cebus imitator | reverse complement strand
TAGAGACGGGGTTTCACCATGTTGACCAGGATGGTCTTGATCTCTTGACCTTGTGATCCACCCGCCTCGGCCTCCCAAAGTGCTGGGATTACAGGCTTGAGCCACCGCGCCCGGCTCTTTTTTCGTTCTTAAATTTTCTTGTGAGAATTACAAATTTGGGCAATTGTTCAAATGGATTTTTCTGTAATTTCTTGTTAGATAGAGATAAACCCTTGCAGAGTAGTTTACTGCCTTCTCCAGACTCTCTGGATTCATGTCATTTATTGACAATAGAGATTGTTTCTCATAGTCACTATTAAAATTGGGGATAAAAAGAGAAACACTTTGAATGCCTATATATAACATTTATGCAGTCAGCTTTCTTTCCTGTTATATAGAGGAACTCCTTTTATGCTGTGAACAATTCTTGGTTACTATTTCTTCTGGAGTAAAAGTAGACTATGGTCTACTACTCTAGATACAAGGAAGTATAAATATAGGCTCCTACTTGAAAGGACCAGTATTTCACTTCTTGAGGAATTTTACTCTATGAAGCAACAGATTCCTTTGGAAATTCACTGTTCTTAATATTTTAAATCTTAGGTTGCTTATAATGGTGATCCTGAAGGTGCCCTTATCCAATTTGCAACATATGAAGAAGCAAAGAAAGCAATATCAAGTACGGAAGCAGTATTAAACAATCGCTTTATTAAGGTTTATTGGCACAGAGAAGGAAGCACTCAGCAGTTACAAACTACTGCTCCAAAGGTAAGAGATAAATTTGTGTGAAAGTAAGTGCGTTTCTTAGAAAGCTCTTAGCAGAGTGTTTACAAGTAGAGGCATTGGAATCAGGTAGGCTTGAGTTCAGATCTTGATTCTTTAGCTTCTGTTACCTGTATAGACTTGAAAAAGTTACTCAGCCTATCTGACCTGTTCTCTCCTTTAATTGTGATGGCCATTGCTAGTTGAGAGAATGACAGCATGATGTGTATAAAGCATATAGAATAGTCCCTGGAATATAGGAGGTACTCAGTAAATGATAGCTATATATATTCCAAAAATTTAGAGTATAGGTTCATCTTGGAAATTCTCTCTTCATTTCCCTTCCCTCTTTCTCCTTGCTTTCTGTCCCAACACCCAACAGTGAATCAACCAGTATGTCATGTTAGAGCATTTATAGAGGTGTGTTATAGCAATTTGGGTTTTGATTGCTAAAACAGAAGATAGTGAAAGGTGGACTTCAATTTTTCCCAGCAAATGAGTTACTTTATGCGAAGAAAACATTTTTATGTATGTGCGAATGAAATTGGAAGGCAGTTAGTTAGATTTTGACTATAAGCTGCATTTTAAAAACTTTCTCTGCATGGGCGATTTAGTGACAAAATAACACAGGTTACTTTCCATCCTCTTGAACGAATCAACTTGTTTAACATTTTTTTCTTGTTCTGAGGTAATGCAGCCTTTAGTCCAGCAGCCTATTTTGCCTGTTGTGAAGCAGTCAGTCAAAGAGCGACTGGGTCCAGTACCTTCAAGTACTATTGAACCTGCAGAAGCCCAGAGTGCCACTTCAGACCTTCCTCAGGTAAAGCGAAGGTCTTATGATTGTGCTTGTCACATAATAAGTTTTCAGTAATTTAGTTTCTCTTGGTGATTTGAATTACAGTTAATTGTATATATTTTACATAGGAATATGACAGTCTTTACATACTTGAACCCCACCTATAAGTTTTAAAAAAATTTTTACCATTACCATAACATTTTCTCAGTCTCTACTTTTCCTGTAGTATTTGAATCTTAAATTTTTCTCTCCAGTTAATATTTATGAGAAAGATTTATTTCTCACTTTGTGGAGGAGATACGTTTCAGCATGGAGGGTGCAGTTGAGTACATTAAATCTTATTTTTTTCATCATCTTTTTATGTAATTAGAATTCTGTTCTGGAGATAATTGTGTAGTAGACTGAACTAAAAGCTTATGGGAAGGGAAGGCTTAAACCATCAAGTTAAGCATGCTTGATATTATACTGTTTTAAGTATTTAGACCACTCTCTCAGAACTTGGCATCACTTATTCCTGACTCTGGGATTCTTTTCTCCATATATCACCTTCCCACTTCCTTCCACACTTGAGTGGCAGTTTCTTTTTTCTACACTCTCAGTCTCTGAAACTTAGCTTTCCTTTGTCTCCCGATGTTTCAGCATTTGCTATGTAAAATAGTTAGGATGTAGTATCCTGCTTAGCTAATGGATGCCACCTTATTAATGTAGTCTTCTTAAATAATTCCTAAGGAGTAAGATGTTGAATTTCTGCAAGGACATGCAGAATGTCAATTGATAAATTATTAGTTATTTTAAAAATTTCTACTCCTGACATGCCAAATTATCACTAAATACAGTATATTTGGATATAAAATAAACATACTTTAGAAGAAGTTGGCACTATTTTTAAGCTCAGTAAGTGGGCATATATTTTAATCTCTAAAACTTGAGATGTTCTACTAATTTATTCTATGTCAGTGGCAGGGACTTTGGCAACCACCTTGCTCAGACCTCTTAGTTTACATCATTTTTCATGATTGAGTAATATTACATACTGTTTATTTTTGTTTTCCCACGTACTTTCTTTCTGTCTCTTTCTTTTAAGAAGGACCAAATTTTCATGGTTAGTATTGGTATACTCATAGACTCTGTGTATATTAGTAGAATCAGAATGTTCAAGATCCCAACAGACTTTTGTATGTTTGGGGAAACACTGAATATGTCCATTTTAATTTTTTTAGAATGTAACTAAGTTATCTGTGAAGGACAGGTTGGGTTTTGTATCAAAGCCATCTGTTTCAGCAACTGAAAAGGTAAGAATAGCATGATGTGTTTGTCTTGGCTTCATAAATGTTTTCAGGTGGCATCTTAATTTTTAATTTTTTTCATAGTTCTAAACTCTTGCTTCTTAATAGTATCTGTATCTTTTCCTACCTTTTGGCTTTCCATTTGCTGAAAAAGAAAAATCTTTTTCTTTTTTTACTTTTGCATCAGCATTTTAATACTTGCCTCCCACTATATTTCCATGTACTCCATTCCTTTTCTTTGTTTTATTCTTTCTATTTACTTTGTTTTCCTTAGAGATACTGTGCATTTTGATTTGACAACTCTGGCAGCCTAATAGAAAGGGCCATGATTAGGAATTTTACCTGAGTTTGAGCCCTGGCTCTTCACTTACTAACTGCATGACGTTGGACAGTGTTCTGAACTTTTCTGAATCTTTTTACTCATCGGTAAAATGGTGATGGTAATATTTGTCTTGCTCATAGGGTTTTTGGAGGATTAAATGAAATCATTTGTTTAAAAATATTTTTGTAAACTGAAAAGAATGATGTAAATTTAAGTTTTTAACATACTACTAAACAGTTATGGATGTGGCATAACAATACTTTTAGTCAGTTCTTTTTTAAAAATGAAGGGGGGCAAATATTGATTGAATCAAGACCATTTATGGATATATCTTATAGTTCTGTGTAGATGTAATTTTTTTTCTGTTTAGGTGTGAGTAAATACTCTGTCTTTAATCTTATTGGAAGCATATGAAATCACAGAATGTGATAATTAAATAATCTTTCTTAGTTCTATATCCTTGTCTTAAAGTCAAGGCCCAAACAGTGTTATGGTTTCATCTATATACCGTGAGTTACTGAGCCAGAACTAGAATTTGGGCCTACTGTTTCTAGTCCATGGCTCTTTGCAGTCTGAAGATTGGAAATCGATTTCAGAGATAAACAATGCATCCAGTGAGATAGGTGACTTGCTGTCTTATGTTCTTCAGTATATTATTTTCTTTATTTACAGTATTAAACTTTGGCAGTTTTAGACATTTGAATCTGAGTTTGTGTATCAGACTTTCCTCTTGGGCATCTCAGCATTATTTTAGGCATAATATGCCTAAAATTAATTCATTGTTTCCCATATAAATTAACCTAGCCCTTAGCTCAGAAAGGATGCCACCATTTTCTAAGCTGTGTGATCTAAAAGCCTTACAGTCATTTACTTGTTTTTGTAGACCACGTCTTTTTCTGCCACCTTCAGTTCCCTAGTCTCTGGGTGCAGTGTCTTAACTGGCATCCTGGAATTTTCCCCCTCTAGTTTACACTGTGACCATCCTACACTCAAACTTATTTTGGTGTTAATTCATTATAGAAACTTTGAGTTTCTCAGCTAAATTACTTTCACAGCTCATCAATAACTCAATAATTCTGATTCTATTACTTCTGCTCTAGGCTTTACTTTCTACCCAAGGGAGTGCTTTTTTGCTCATTGTCCTTTGGCCTTTCCTGACTTTTGTTATTTTATTTTTTGATGGTGATTTTTCTGGAGTGCGTTTCCCCCTCCCTAACTAAATTCTAGTCATTCTTTAAAGAGTGAAAGACTCTTTAACATCTCCCGTGAAACTTCCACATTTTTCTATTTTTCCCCCCCCTCCTTGGAATTTCTGTGTTACTTAGTCTGTGCTACTAAATTTAGCAGTGTCAAATACTTACTTTGATTAGGTTTATCCTCCTTGAAAATAAGTATTTCAGAATGAAAGAAATACTGGAAGTGTTTCAGGTGATAGATATGCCAATTATCCTGATTTGATCATTATATAATGTATATATGTATCAAAACATCACACTGTACCCTTTAAATATGTACAGTTCTGTCCATTAAAAGTAAAATAAAATTTAACACTAAGTTCAGCTATGCTTAGTGTACTACTGAGCAATTCTGGAGACATCTAAAATATTCAGCTATATTTAGAGTCTTTGTAATGTCATGATTTGGACTTTTGAAAATCAGGCGTATACTCATAGCTTTTATAAAATTTTTTCAATGTATTGTGAGTACAAATTTGTAGTAGATAGTATAACTTTACTAATGCATAACCTAATATACATGTATATTACATATATATTATGCTAATGTAAGAAACCACTAACTGAATTTTTATGGGAAAAAATCATTTATGGTAGCAAGCTATTTATGGGGAAAAATATTCTTGATAAATATCGTAAAGAATCTCTTAAGGAAAACAATAGTATGTGACTTTTAGTCATCTTCAGTGAGTGTCTGAGAAGCATTTTATTTTTGCTTATTTTTATTGTTTCTGTTTCCCTAATCCTTAGGGGGTTTTGGTCCAAAATACTTACAGGGCAATGATTCAAAGAAGTCTTAGAATAGAAGAATGTTCCCCATCATCAAATATTATTTGAAAGATTCTGTTTTTAAAATAAATGAAGGCTGAAGAAAACCGAAAGCTTGTATCTACGCAATATTCTATGTCATTGTTGAATAAATACACAAATGTAACATTTTATATCTTCCCTATCTGCAACACTTAGTGAAACCTTTAGTGATTATTCTTTCTTCTGAGACCCCATTTTCATGAGAGGGCTAGAAGAGAGGAAAGTTAAAACGTAATTCCAGATGGTAAATTTTAAGTTACTTCAATAGATATTAATTAAGTAGTTATTATTTGAATAGATTTGATAATAAAATTATGTTTGAGTACCTCTGCTTACTAAAAGGATTCATGAAGAATAAAAGGTGACATCTGTGTATACTCTCCTTATTAGTTTTTAAAAACAGACTTAAGACTGTTCAAATTATCTTGCTAAATTCCTACTAAATTCTAAGAAGGCGAACTGAATAACCAATGGAATATTTAATCTTTATCATATCAGCTTTAGATATCAAATTTATGATACAGGATATTCTTTACTCATTCTTTTTGCAATGTAAAAATATATCTTGGTTTCTTTGCATGATATATTAACATATATACCATGGAACTTTTAAAAGGAAAATTGTGTGATATAATTGAAAGAATATTGCATGTCATAGAGAAACTTCAGCTGTTGATTTAGCAGCTGCCATTGTGTAGATGCTAAACACATCTTACTGTGTTTCCTTTGATTTTTGAGATTAGGAATTGTCACGTAATTTTGTTATTTTAGAGGGATTTTTTATAGTTTTCTTAACTTTTACTTGTTTTAATTTTTAATGCATTGACCTCTGTCAGGATTATTACCTGGATTCTTTTTTTACAAGAAAATATGATATTAATGTATGTTAATGTATTAGCTGTGCTGAATTTTCTAGTGACTAAGCTATTTGTGTAGCAAAAACTCATGACTAACTGTACATATTTTTTACTTTGATGTTTGTTACATGTTTCTCGTAAGATTTTTAATCTTTGTTTCTTTTAATCCCTTTCTCTATTCCACTTATATGTGGGATCTTAAAAAGTTGAACTCATAGAAGCAGAGAGTAGAATGGTGGTTACCAGAGGCTAAGGGCTGGGGATTGGGAAATGTTGGTCAAAAGATATAAAACTTCAGTTAGGTAGGAGAAATAAAGAGATCTATAGTACAACATGGTGACTATAGTTAATAACAATATGTTGCATACTTGAGATTTGCCAAGGAAGTAAATATTAAGGGTTCTCACAACACAAAAAAGTGAGTTAGTACAAATATTAATTAGCTTGACTTAGCAATTTTACAGTCTATATATTTCAAACAATGTTGTACATGATAAATACAGCCTTCAACTTAGTTATTTGTCTAATGATTTTTCAATTTGATGTGTTTATTATAAGTTGAAAATATATTTT
>NW_016107980.1:132558-162180 GCF_001604975.1 Cebus imitator | reverse complement strand
TAGAGACGGGGTTTCACCGTGTTGACCAGGATGGTCTCGATCTCTTGACCTCGTGATCCACCCGCCTCGGCCTCCCAAAGTGCTGGGATTACAGGCGTCAGCCACCGCGCCCGGCCCTGATATTTCAACTTATAATAGATGTAGCCCCTCACAAGATAAGGAACATCTCTAAACAGTTTTTGTCAGTTAAAAACATAAAATTTTTTAAATTACAAAAAATGTAAGATCAGTACATTAAAAATACTTTGTATTCTTGGAATTTAAAAACTATTAATATCTAAAAGTATGTATAAATTTAACTTTAAACTAAAATTGTATTCTTCTCGTTAGAATTCTAAATTAGGTTTCAAACAGAATGCACATCTATGTGCTACTTTAAGTGAATATCATAAATGAACATTCATATTTATTGAACAGGTGATTATTAATATGAAAACTGACCGTATAGTAACTGTATTAATAATGCTTCCTACACGTAGCTCCTCAGATACTGTCTTTTTATTGCTTTAAACCAAGGTATTTCTGCTTTAAAAACCTGTTGGAGCTACTTATTGTGAGTGTGGCTGTTAAACATCATAACTGTATTTGTATTTAATTTCTACTTGGGTATTGGTTATTTGAAAATGATACTTGATAACTTAATCTTACAAAATTACTTTTTTTCCTCCCATTCTTATCTGTGAAGAAGTGCTTTTCTTCTTCTTTACAAGTACTAGTAGTTATGGCTGGTAATATTTTATGTAGGAAATAAAATAAGGAGGTGTTAATGGATTGTAACCTCTATCACTGTCTCTTTAGGGAAAATAAGTGCTATACATTTTAACAACACAGCACAATACTTTTCAACTTACTTTCTGAGTTCAGCACACCAAGCCTGACAAGATACTACAAAAAGGAAAATTATAGATCAACATCTGTCATGAACATAGACACAAATATTCTAAACAAAATATTAGCAAACGTCTGGTGATACATAAAATACATAGTCATAGCCAGGTAGTATTTATTCTAGAAATTCAAGGTTGATTTACCATTAGAAAAATCAGTTTAATTGACCACATTAGTAGAATGAGGGAGGAAAAAACCCTAGATGATTACATCAATAGAGAAAGCCTTTGATAAAGCATATTAGTTACATTAAACACTCTGCAAAGAAGGAATAGAGAAAAAACTTAATTTCATGAAGGAAATCTACAAAAAAAGAAAAGAGAAAAAACCATTACAGCTAATACACTATTCAGTTATGAAATATTGACTGCTTTTCCTTGAGATTGGGAAAGACAAGGATGTGTATTCGCATCCCTCCTTTTTTTCAGTATTGTACTGGGGAGACTCACAGGTGTACTAAGGAAGGAAAATAGAGTAAATATTGGAAATGCAACAAAACGGTTTACTTGCAGATGACACGGTTGTATATATAGAAAGTATAAAATAATTCATACACAGTTGGAATTAAGTGTAGTAAGATATATAGAAGTAAATATATAAAAATTATAGCACATATAGAAATGCATTTGGAAAATAAAGGTGTGGTTTTTTGGAGAAGTCGCTGTGTCCTTAGGAATTGGAGTATCTTCTTTTCTGTTGGGCATGTTACTTCCCTCCACAAGTTTTCATTTTTAATAGATTTTCATCTTTTGAAAATACATGTATCTCTTACTATCCAAACTGTCTAATCTCCAGAACCAAATAGATTCAAATAGTGAACAATATAGTTATTGTTTATAAAACAGATTTTAACATTTTAACACCTCTGACATTGGGCTGTGTCTTATAATTGTTAGCCACAGGTTATGATTGGAAGCCTTTTTTTTTTTTTTCCTCTTTAGTAGTGGTATATAAGTGATAGTGTGTCTTACAGTCACTGAGTTGTAGGCTTAGTGAGTCACATTCACAGATGTTCTGGTTTTACAGAAGGCTGTTCTTGGGTAAAAAGAGAAATAGGATTGCTTCTAGGAATAAAGGAGTCTTAACAGATACTTTCATTCACTTTGAACCAGCACTCCTTAGTTTGATGCTAGATGTTAAGAATGATTTGAAAAGGAGTATTTTCACTCAAACTGGAGAAATTCTTGGTCAAATAAATTATATGGGTTTGTTCTGGGCTTCTCACTGCTTTTATTATGAAGATAATGTAAATTTAAAACAGGAGAATTGGATTACGATATTCATTGTTTCTCACTTAAATAGGATTTTTTGGGGGGGAGGTCACAACTTTTCAACTTGTTATGGAACCCTCATGAAGAAAATAATTTGTGAAACTTAAATTAGACTGTTTTCTGCGGTTTCTTTGCCAATAAAGTTACTATCTCATCTTTGTATAGTCATATGGTTTGGCATTTTGTGCTGTGGTAAGTTAGCATGGAATAAATTTTTCTCTAGAATTGCAAAGAATGGTCACTCAAGTCTGACCACAAACAAAATCTTTGTTTAATTTGTTGGGTGGGGTGGTTCACACCTATAAACCCAAAACTTTGAGAATCCAGGGCAGGAAGATTGCCTGAGCTTAGGAGTTGGAGACCAGCCTGAGCAACATGATGAAACCCTGTCTCTACAAAAATACGAAACATTAGCTGGATGTGGTGGTGGGGAGCTGAGGTCCCAGCTACTTGGGAGGCTGAGGATCACCTGAGCCCAGGAGGTGGAAGTTGCAGTGAGTCAAGATCTGTGCCATTGCACTGCAGCCTGGGTGACAGAGTGAGGACCCCCTCGCCCCATCTCGCAAATAGAATAATTGATCAAATTTTAATAGACATCAAGTATTGTTAAGAAACTTTATTTTTTTAATTAATTTTTTTTTTTTTTTTTTTGGAGACGGAGTCTCACTCTGTTGCCCAGGCTGGAGTGCAGTGGTGCAATCTCAGCTCACTGCAACCTCCGTCTCTCAGGTTCAAGCAGTTCTCCTGCCTCAGCCTCCTGAGTAGCTGGGATTACAGACATGAGCCACCATGCCTGGCTAAGTTTTCTATTTTTAGTAGAGATGGCGGTTTCACCATGTTGGTCAGGCTGGTCTCGAACTCCTGACCTTGTGATCTGCCCACCTTGGCCTCCTGAAGTGGTGGGATTACAGGCAGGAGCCACTGTGGCTGGCCAACCTATATTATTAAATGTCAGCCGTAGTGTATGAAACTGGTAAAATTATAGTGTTTTAGATTTTTATTTCATTTAGAGGCCAACAACTTCTTGAGTACTTAGAATAGCGATTTGTGATGTTTCCTAATCAAATTTCCTAATGAAAGTTTAGAAATTCAGATTGCTACTTGTTACAACCAGATGTTAATGTTTCAGTGGCTAAAAAATAGGGCCATTTTTCTCATTTATACTCTTAACCTTATTTAGGTCATGAACTCCTTTAAGACTTTAGAAGCAATGTTTTTTTCTCTGAAAAATTGCAGCATTCACACACGTGCTTTCATGTTTAGTTTTATGTCGTAGATCGCCCTGCCAGGATCCCGAGGCTTTTTTTTTTTTAAGAACCAGTAGCCAACCACCTTATGGAACTCAAACTGTTTTGCTTTTGAAGGATAAAAAAGGTAGCCAATACTTTATTGTTTTGAACTGACCCTTTTATAGAAAAGGTTGTCTATTCTAACCTTTAATTATTTCAGTTTAGTGCAAAAATGTTTTTTGAGTACTTACCCTGCGCCTGGCACTGTTTGTAGCACTGAAGGAAGTTACAAAACAAATAGGCCTGGCATGGTGGCTCACGCCTGTAATTCCAGCACTTTGGGGGCTGAGGTAGGCAGATCACCTGATGTCGGGAGTTCAAGAGCAGCCTGACCAACATGGAGAAACACTATCTCTACTAAAAATACAAAAAATTAGCTGGGCGTGGTGGCACGTGCCTGTAATCCCAGCTACTCAGGAGGCTGAGGCAGGAGAATCGCTTAAACCCATGGCAACAAGAGCAAAACTTGGTTTCAAAACAAACAAAATCTCTGCCCTTTTGGAATGAATTTTTGGGTTTGTAAGGATTTTAGATACAACATCATGTTCATCTTATTTTATAGATGGGCAAACTGAGGCCCAGGATGGTACTTGATCTTCCCCATGGTCTCTTAATTAGTTGGCAGCAAGACTTAGGTACTGGAAGAAGCACAGAAGAGAAAGGCATAGTCTTTATGTTAATGCCCTTGCAAAGTAGACAGGGGAAAAGACACATTAATTAGTATATCATTAGGTCATTTTTTTTTTTACTAAATAGCTAACATTAAAAAAAAGTAGCTAATACCATTCTTATCTAATAGCCAAAGGAATAAAATTTCATGTAAGGATCTGGGTAGAAGAGAGAAATGATTCAGGCCTTGTAGAGGTCTTGATTGTATTAGGCTGAACCTGAGTTGGGTTTAGGGGAATAAGGTCAGTTCAAGCAGAAGGAGCGTTGCTACCAACGGAATGGAGAATAAATGCAATAGGGTATGTTTCTGAACTGGAAATTGCAAATGATCATGTTAAATTGAGGGACAACAACCGGTTTCCTTTTGTGCCTTGCTCTTGAGTGTGGTTTTTGCTTTAGTGACGACAAATAGTGGTAAATATATTCAACAACTAATACTTTCTCAGTGATATGGTAATAACAGTGTTTTTCTTTTTGACATTTTTATGTTTGTCTTTTTCTCTATTGGTATTTGATGTTAATTTTTTTTAATTTTAGAGCTTATTATTCATTTATACTCTGCCTTTCAAATCACCAAATATGATTTTGTTATAATTAAAACATACATTTAGTTCAGTGTGTTTTGAAACTGAAGTTTTAAAGTAGTGATTTAAAGTGGAGTCTTACAGAAAATAGGGTATCATGAGTGGGTGATACATTTTTTTTAAAAGTCAAATTTGTATTGGTAGGTGTTGTCTACATCTACTGGCCTAACAAAAACAGTGTATAATCCAGCTGCTTTGAAGGCTGCCCAAAAAACCTTACTTGTTTCCACCTCTGCAGTTGATAATAATGAAGCACAGAAAAAAAAACAGGTAAGTACAACTGGTATAGTATAAAAAATTTTTGCACATAGGAAAGTTTTTCTTTGTGTATGTGTTTTTTCAGTGCTTATCACAAAATAAGACTAAAAGGGTGTTTGTTAGCTGCAGCTGACCCTTTATTTTCCATAGTATAGCAGTAAATATAAATTTTTTCTTTGAAAGAAAGGTTCCCATGATTAATCTTTGAAACTTGCATACATATTTTAAGCTTTACGTAGAAAAACCTTGCATATAATTTTTGTTGACAGGCTTCTGGAATTAGAACCATTTCTTTTCTCTTGAATAATAATTTACCCTTAGTAATATTCTAATGATATTTTTGATCCCTGACTCTAGGAAGCGTTGAAACTTCAGCAGGATGTAAGGAAAAGGAAACAAGAAATTTTAGAAAAGCACATTGAAACACAGAAGGTAAAATATTAAAGTTAGATTTGGCAAAATATATTTGCAAATGTTATAATTTTGAGTCAACTTAATCTTATATAGTCATAAACAGATTTACGGTAATTGGTAATGGTGAAACAAATATTTGTCAATGATAATGTATTGGAGACAAAGAGCATACATTAAACTGTGGGTATACTTTATACTTTAGTACTATGGTTATCAACATAAAATGAAATTAAGGTATTCATCTACCTGTGTTGCTGCACAGTAGGTTTGTTCAACAGATAATTAAATGGAACCTTTTTTTCTCAGTATTGATATGTAACTTTCTTCACTAGCCTAGAATCCTCTAGTCCTGTGTAGTTTAGTATAGCAGTCAGTAGCCCCATCTGACTATTGAGTATTTGGAATGTGTCTTTTCCAAATTCAGATGTGCTGGAAGTATAAATACACACTAGATTTCAAAACATAGTACAAAGAAAAAAAGTAAAACATCACAGTAATTGTTGAAATGTCACATTTTGGATATATTTCTTTAAACAAAATATTTTATTAAATTGTATTTGTTTCTTTTTATGTTTTTAATGTGACTTCCAGAAAATTAAAAAGTACTTATGTGACTTGCATTCTTTTGGACAGTATTACTCTAATTTATGACATTTAATTAGTCTCAGTTCTTGATTATGTCTAGTAATGAGGGTTTAGTAGTATGACATTTCAAAATATTGAAAATCCAGAAACTACGTTTTGATTTGAAATTAGTATCTTTTCTAATTTAAAGTTGGATATAGTTGATTAAGAGAAATCACAGTACTTTACAAAACCAATAACTGAAGCCATCCTGATTCAGGAAACTACAATAATCGTGTGGCTTCTTTTACCTTATATTATTTTGCTTATCTTGTTTCCTGTTCATGTTGGGAATATCATTCTCAGGTGAAAAAGTAATTATTCATTTTTTTCTAATATCTCGTTGAATGAAAGGAACCATAAAACTTTTCCTCTGGTTCTTTCTGGGCTGCAAATTACATTGATCATGGAATACTTAGAGGCAATAACATCATCAAATGGATTAGAAAGTAAAATTGTTAATGTATTTTTCAAATTGATAATTTTTCAGTGATAGAGTTGAGTTTCTTCTGGTTGTGTGCTTTGAACTTATGTTCTGAGAGACCCAAAATAGTAACAGTTCTTCACAAAGCTAGCCAAGAGTAAGACTTGAATTGAGATACGAATTGAGATACTAGCGTCACCAGATGTGCTGTTCTGCTGTCTTTAGATAATTGGTGGTGGTTAGCCTTCTCACGAATGCATAAACTAAAAAAGAGTAATATTTATTTTTAAACTTACTTTGCAGTATTTGTTTTGTGAATGGTAGTAGGAGTAATTAGCTTTATTTTTCTCCTTTTAAAAATTTGGCAGATGTTAATTTCAAAACTGGAGAAAAACAAAACAATGAAGTCTGAAGACAAAGCAGAAATAATGAAAACTTTAGAGGTTTTGACAAAAAATATTACCAAGTTAAAAGATGAGGTCAAAGCTGCTTCTCCTGGACGCTGTCTTCCAAAAAGCATAAAAACCAAGACTCAGGTATTTTAATTTGTATTGTTGTTCACATTATTACTTATTAAAAAGCATTAAACACTGCCTTTTTAAGATTGAGTTTTTCTTGTAGGTAATATCTTTTGTTCAAAGTCTGACCATTGTGTGTACCATTCTCACCCTGCCATATATAAAAAAATAAGTACAAACAAGGAAACTCTACTAGTAATCTTTTAAATTCTGTGAAGTTATAGTTGGAAAGTTAGTAATTAGAAAAATAGTCATGGGTAATCTTGAAAAGACATCTTGAAGACAAGGTGATATAGGCACTTGATTGCTTGACAAGGGTTTAAGTTTTATATTACATAATAGTTGTGGTGGTATAGAGGGTTAATAACAGAAAAGCATTACCACACTGTACAGAATGAATTGATTGAAAAGGGGAAAAATCAGATAGATCAACCTATTAGAAACAAATAAGTAAGCATGATAGTTTTAAATGGTAATAAGTGATTAAGAAAAAAACGGTGTTATACAATGTTCATACTTGGTGTGTCTGTATTTGTGTATATATGTATAAAGTCATGATGTTTTAAATTCAAATTCAACACCACATGATTCTTTTCTTAGTTTATATTTTATCTCTATTCCGATAATGGTAACTTGATCCCACTGATATTAATATATTATTTATTAACACAATACTATAATACATTCAAAATAGTTCCAAAATTGCTACAACAATGCCACTTACAACAACTAACTAAATATAAAATTCAAAATTTATTTACATTCTTTACAGCCTTGCTGTATTCCACTAAACGTGTAAAGTCAGAACTGTGGTCTAAAATTACTTTTTCCCCCATTTTGTGTAGTTGTTATTAGTTAGATAATATTGAGTCTATTTGCATTTGTATTCAGTTTCAATCCCCTCTCCCTGGCCCCAATTCTTGCTTATTGTATTTTATTTTTTGAAAAAGAAAAACAGTTCTTAGGGTTCAAAATCAAAACTATGTAAAAAGGAAAACATAAAAGATCCCTTACCCTTCGATTCCTGGCACTCTGTCCCCACCCATCCCTTGTAAGTCACTAGTATCATTAGTTCTGGTTTATCCTGTCTTTTCTTTTTATGGATATATGTATGTAGATAGGTATGTTTCCTGCACAGAAACATATTGTGTATTGCCCATTAGCACCTTGGTTGTTTAGGGCTTGCTTTTTGCTTTCCCTTTCAGTTATTTCCTTTAAATTACCTCATATCAATCTATATAAATCTCCTTCTGGCTGCTGTATGGAAAATGAATTACAGGAAAATCAGTGAAAGTAGCAACAAGTTAAGAAGCTATTGCAGTATTGTAGAGGTGTGGAGTATTTTGGCTTGGACTAAAGTGGTTGTACTGGAGATAGAAATATATAGGTTAAATGTGATGTGTAAAAGTTCCTTTAAAAAGTTTTATATCAATGCAGGATAATAATTACTGTCATCTAAAATATTAATCACTATTTTTTAGATGCAGAAGGAACTACTTGACACAGAACTGGATTTATATAAGAAGATGCAGGCTGGAGAAGAAGTCACTGAACTTAGGAGGAAGTATACAGAATTACAGCTGGAAGTATGTTTCATCACAACTACACAGTAGTCTTAAAGGAAGCAAATGTAGTTGTAGTGGTCAATTTAAAAATATATTCCCTTCCCTTCATTCTCATTAGAAATTGTTGGCAATCCCTGGCGTACATATTGGGATGTTAATATAGGAAAGAGGGAAGAGGATGACAAATTTTTCAGAGCTACTAGATAAAATCTTATTTGATGAGAAGTGGCAGTAATTCTACCTAATATCCCTGAGTTCTTCCATTTCTAAGGAATTTTATTTCTTTTCTATTTTTGGTCTGTCCTTCCTGGGATAGGAAACTTATAATAAAGGCTTTTCATGTATTCTTATGGAGATATTCTTTGCATATAAATTGAGTTGCTGTAAGTATGAGAGTTTTAGTTGGAGAACTATATTGAGAACTATTTTGAAGAATATGTTTACTTTTTTGCCTATAGATGGTGCTGTGGATGTTTAGAAGAGAGAAATAAACTGCTTTTTTGTAATTTAGTTAGTTGGTTATTTATATAAGAACCAATGGTGAAATTGATTCCTGTTATATGACATGAGAGAGAATTTTTGAATAGCAAAATGATGTTCAGAAATTGGAATTACATTTTGAAATAGACATTGATCATTAAAATAGTTGCCACATGTCTATATCATGGTTTGATACAGGAATTGAAGATTTTTATACTTTAGATTATTTTTCTTTATCTGAGATTCTTTTTTTCTGAATTTGCTGGCAAGCTGATCATTTTTTTTTGACACGATGGAAATCTATTTTAAATACTGTCATCCAGGTATTAAAGACTTAATATTTAGTAGCTACCAGACTTCCCTTAAAGCTCTGTCTTCTCTGAAAGTCATAAGAAGCCATAGGATGTTATCCTAAACGTGAATACTTTTGCATTCTCTAGAAACTTGATATGGTTGCATGTGTGCCCTGCCCAGTATTTTTTTTGGGGGAAAAACAGTTTGAAAAAGATATCTTTTATGTTAATAAGTTGTGTTTTTCCCATTGTAGTGATTTCATGCCAGTGTTGGTGGAATCTTCAAAACAAAATATCATTTAAAAAGTTCTGACACATGACTTAAATAAATAATAGCATTACCAAAATTCGTTTTTATTCTGTGTTTTGCTTTTTTATTATAACATAGCTAAACACTGAATGGCAATTTCTGTTTTTCCTTTATCACAACTTATGTTTAGTTTTCAGTGAGTATTAGTTTTATGGAGTAGTGTAATACTTCCCAGAGTGTGTTTATTCGCTACAGTAAATCATTAGGTGTTAATAGAAAACTGGTGAAAAAACGTTCTTAAGCTAAATAATACAACCTTTGAACAGGTTGTATTGGACATGCGTTTTTACCATGGGGTTTCTTAGAGGCTTTTAATTTTTTAATCTTTAAAAATATATATTAAGTTTTCAATGTTACTCAAACTTATTTGTCCATGGACCCCCCTTTTCAAGGAGCATTTTTGAGGCATTAATATGCCTCAGAACATACTTTTGTATATAATGTTCTATTACTAATATTAATCCTTGGCCTTTAAAATTTATTATGTATTGTTATATTGACAAATGGAAAATTATATATAATAATACAAAATGTTATGATATGTTTATGTTGAGAAGTAATTACATCAAGCTAACATATCCATCACCCCACATACTTGTGATTTATTTATTTATTTTTTTTATGAAAATTGAACATTTAAAATCTCTCTTGGCAGTTTTCAGGTATACAATAATTATTATTAATTGTATTCACCAACCAGTGCTGTTCAGTAGATCTCTAGAACTTACTCTTCCTATCTGACTGAAACATTGTACATTTTGACCAACATCTTTGATTCTTTATGCCTCCACAGCCCCTGGTAACCACTATTCTGCTCTCTGCTTATATAAATTTGATCCTTTTAGATTCCATGTAGTAAGTGTGATCATACAGTATTTGTCTTTCTTTGTCTGGCTTATTTCACTTAGCATTATTATTTGGATATTAGATGATTATTTTAGCTAATGTTAAGATTAACTGTCTTGAGATGAAGAAATTGAAATACCGACACTAGGAGAGATTTGGCAGTTGTGTCTGCTTGACACTTCCATTTGGATATCTCACATCTGAGACTTAACATCTTCAAAATTTTGCTTATCTTGCTTCTATACCACATCTATACAGTTACCCAAACCAGAAATTTGGCAGTCTTAATTGATTCCTCCCTTTCCTTTAGCATCTATATCTAATTAATTACCAAATTTTACATATGTTACTCCTAAATGTATCTTAAATGCGTTTACTTCTATCTCCATTGCCACCACTCTAGTTCGGACTTCCTTCTTCAGGTCTTCTGTAGGGGCATACTGAATGGTTTCCCAGCTTCTTTTCTTTCTTCTTCTCTGTTCTTAAAACTCTAGCCAGAATATCCTTTTCAACACTAATTTGGTTAATATCACTCTTTTAATGCTTAAAATCTTTTAATTGGTTTTCATGGCTCTTGGGATAAAACTCAAAATCCTTAACATGATCCTTAAAGTTATGCCTTTCCAGGTTTATCGCTCCATCCAGCTAGGCTGGATTGTATTCATTCTTTAGGAAATTACATTCCTTTCAGCCGTGGTGCCTTTTTTCATGCAGTAACCTCTACCTGATTCTTGCGTTTATCTTTGTTCCTTCTTTGATTCATTGAATAAATATTAAATACAATCCACCAGCTTCTGCTGGGGATAAAACAGAGAATAAAATGGAAACAAAAAATACCTTCAAGGAACATTTATTCTAGTGGGTTTTTCACTGCAAATCTTTAAAGTTCTTTTCAAATCTTAAAAACATTTATTCACATTTTGAGTCACTTCTCATTAATATAATTAAATAACTTTGTCGTCGTTGTTGTTGTTGTTATTGTTAATTGTGTTTTCTGAGATGGAGTCTTGCTCTGCCACCCATCCTGGAGTACAGTGGCATGATCTTGGCTCACTGCAACCCCCGCCTCTCAGGTTCAAGTGATTCTCCTGTCTCAGCCTCCCAAGTAGCTGGGACTACAGACATACGCCACCATGCCCAGATAATTTTTTGTGTTTTTAGTAGTGATGGGGTTTTGCCATGTTGGTGAGGCTGGTCTTGAACTCCTGGCTTCAGGTGATCTGCCCACCTCAGCCTCCTGAAGTGTTGGGCTTGCAGGCATGAGCCATCGCGCACAGCCATAACTTAGTTGTTTGATGCCTCTTTACTCTTAGGATTTAAGTTTCATGAGGGTAAAGACTTGCACACGAAACATGCCCATTAAGTATTTGTGGAATGAAGGAATGGTGTGCTATCATCATGCAGAATAATGTGGTAGAATATCCGTTGGTTCTATAATGATGTTCGTAATAAGTAATTAAAATGATTTAACTACATGTTAAGTCAACTGGCAAACAAATAGAAACATTATATTTGAAAACCATAACTGGAAAAATTATTTATTGTGAATGTAGATATTATTTATCTGTTTATTAGCCTGACTTCTGAAGTAACATTTAACACTGGAATATCAGGAGTTGGAAATATACTTGGAAATCAGGAGTTGCTGATCTTTTTGTGATATATCCTGATATCTTAGAGAGCAAGAACTTAGAAAAAGGCACATTTGGTAATTCCAGAACCTCAGTGTTATATTTTTGTTTCAATTTACTAGCCACCTAAATTTGCTTTCACCAAACTAAAATCCCAATTTAAATTATGTGATCCTTTTATAGGGCATTTGAATATATTGTCAAATTGCATTAAAGTCAAATTGCATTTATACATCTGCCAGAGTGTAGTACTTGGCTTGTGTTAGTAATTGCAGCACTGTTTAACCTGTGTGTCTGATCTCTTCTAGGCTGCCAAACGAGGGATTCTTTCATCTGGTCGGGGCAGAGGAATTCATTCAAGAGGTCGAGGTGCAGTTCATGGCCGAGGCAGGGGGCGAGGGCGAGGGCGAGGTGTACCTGGTCATGCTGTGGTGGATCACCGTCCCAGGGCATTGGAGATTTCTGCATTTACAGAGAGTGATAGAGAAGATCTTCTTCCTCATTTTGCGGTACTTTCTTACTGCTCAACAAAACAAATACTGATAATCATTGGGGATAGTAGACATAATTAAAGAGGAAATTATGAAAAGAATATGAGTAATTTCAACCTGTTAGTCTGAACAAAGGGTTTGACTAATCTTTAATTTTTTGTTAATTTGAAAACAGAAACTGTAGGATTTGTGTAATTATTTAGAAGAGGCATTACTTTTCTTATACCTAGTAGGCCATGAAACATTATGAGATGAACAGTATAAACTTTATTGTTTCAGAGAGGAAAGTCTTGTGGTTTAGTTTGATTTGATATTTACATTTAAAGAAAAAGTTAACATACTACATGGGCCATGCAGATTTTTAAATATTAGGGTTTGTGTTTGTTAAAAATGTATTCTTGATCTAGCTGACCCAGTATTGAAACAACATAAAATTTTGACCTGTGATCTTAAAGTTGCCTCAGTCATTGTCAGGGTATAATAAAAAAGAGCTTATCTAATGGTAGTAGATTGACCTAACTAGAAGGGACAATAGGATTGTAGTCTCTGTTAATCCATTATTTAACATGGACTGCCTGGGATTTATTAGGCTCATGTTCAAAATGGAGATTGTACCTGCTGAATGGCCCTTTCGTCTTAAATGCTGTGATTCTTAGTGGTATCACAAAGGTTGGTTACTAAACATCAGTTTTACCCTCAGCATTATATGTAATAGTGGTTGCTGTGGAGATATGAAGGAAATAATCAGTTCTTTATTCTCAAGGCTTTTAACATGTATCAGTTTAACACAAAGTAAAGTACAGACATTATTTATAATCAAATTACAATTTATTAAGCACTATAAATAATAACTTAGAGAAGTATCATGTGGGCATATGATATAAAAAAAAATAGAGGAAAGTTTCATGAAACAGTAAACTAGTTTAGATCTAAAAGAATAGGTAAACTAGTAGGTAGGTACATAAATGATTTAACCTTTTGAAAATTCAGACTTAGGTGTTTAAAAATCATATTGTAGGCTTGTAGCAGTTATGGATATTTTGTCAGGACATATGGAGATATTGACAGAAGTGATTTATGCTTAAGAAATAACTAAAATGGTTAGTATTTAAAAATGAGGAGTCTAAAGTCCTATTCTTGATGATTTAAAGGGATAAAGAAAGGAATTAGAGAACTAGAAAGGAGCTTGGAGATAATCTTGCCCAACTCTTCCCTGCTGTGTACCCTACTTCCACACCTTTCACAAGAGAAAGGAGATCCAGATAACTTGTATGTTGTGTATAGTTTTATAGCTAATCAAGAAATTAACAATGAATGTGCTAAAATAATCCAAACAGGCAAGGTGAGTTTGCTGTGATTATGTTTTGGTGAGACTAAGGTGCTTTTGGCTTGATAAATATTCAGAGCCTCTAAATGAAAATTCTGACATACATTTGGACATTCAAATTTCACTCCAAAGTTAACAGTGGTTATTCACATTTAAATTACTAGTCTTAAGTAAGAGCGCAGGTTTAATTGAAGTTTAGCTTCTCTCTCTCAACCTATAATTTGAACACATGATGGATGTCAAAAGAAAATATTTATATTATTTAATGTCTATAATATTGAGGGACCATTAACTATAACAAATTGTGATTAACAAAATGCTGTCTCTGTATCTTCAGTACCAGTAGTAATAGTAATAAAAATTATAGCTAAAAACCTATAGAGCACTTATTTTGTGGCAGGTATGCCTTCTGAGTGCCTTATAATAATTCATTATGAGTTATTTGGATAACCCTGTGAGGTAGGTACCTTTATTATGCACATTTTAGAGAGGAAGAAAATGATGCATGATGAGGTTAAGTAACTTTTTTACACAGCTAATAACTTGTAAAGCTAGAATCTTGGTGGCTCTAGGACATTCTCTTTACTGTGCTCTTCAGAACATTTCTGTGGTATGTGTGAATCTAATGAAATTACAGTTACATTTTTTGGTGGGTATAAGAGGGAAGGTATTGGTAATATATAAAGGACTAGAATTTTGTATGATAAAGGTTGCTGTTTGTAGAAAAATCCTTCCACACATGAGGGATAAAATTCAACAGACCAAAAACAGGAATAATATAATATGTTTAGCTTTTAACTGTTCTAAACAAGTATAAAGTATAGTGGAGTTATGTAGTAAGCAAAAGCATGGTCAGTTAGAATGTTAAACTTTTGAATCAACAGGCCTAGAATCTCATCCCAGTAAATAACAATTACTTTGGGGAAGTTACTTAAATTTTCTATTTCTTTCTTTCCCCATTTATTGGGAATGATACCAAAATTTTGAGGATTCAATATGTTGCTTAAGAAAGAGTTTATCTTGGGATTGGTTTAATAAGTATAAGAGGAAGGTTAGTTGGCAAGGAAGCTCAGGCTTTGACCATTATTTCCTTCATTTAAAGCAAAAATGGTTCAGTCGAGTATAAGTTTTTCTAATTCTTTGAAGTGTGAATTGTAAATAAGGTTGGAAGATAGGGCCACCTTCTATCTTACAATATCAAGTACTAAAATAAATTACTCACCATACTTTTCTGTTAACCATTATGAATTGTTATGTATTCTGGGTTATATTTATTAGTATTTTAATGTTTTTTAATACCATTAGGATTTTTGGATATTTCAAAATATTTATTTGGAGGAAATACTTTTTTTTTAATTTAAAGCAATATGGTGAAATTGAAGATTGTCAGATTGATGATTCTTCACTTCATGCAGTAATTACATTCAAGACAAGAGCAGAAGCTGAAGCAGTAAGTTTTAAAAATAATTTATGAATTGAGATTTAAATGATTTATAAGTATTACTTTTAAGTTTTAATACAAATTTTTTAACTTAATAATATACTTTGACAATAGGTAGAACACCTGAAGTGGAATTCATGCCCTCAAAGAACGTCCTAATGCCATTAGGCAATCCTGTGTATAACGTAATATAATTAAAATGCATAGTCACCAGGTGGAATGTCAAATTGTGTTGTCGTGAGATATCAGTGATTCTCTTTTTCTTTCTTTTAGGTAGTAGATAGGGCCACCCCACTACCCATTATTCTTTTTTTTTTTTTTTTCCACTGACCCAGAACAGGATCTGCTTTGTCAGAATGAGTGATGAGGGATAAGGTACAAGCAGTTCTGATGTCTGCCATCTTAATAATTCCTCATCTACTGCTTCTTGGTCTCATCAGGTTGAACTCTAAAAAAAGTGTCCCTAAGTTCAGCATATCCCCATCTAGACTTCTCTGACTTTTTGCCCAAGACATATATATACCTCTAGCTTTGAGGGTACTCTTAGTAAAGTTATCTGGACCCATCAATCTTGAATTGAATTGTCTTTCTAAGGATTGACTGGAATATATGAACCGTGTCTTTCATTTGGGTTTCAAAGATTAAAAAAAGGAAAATGGGAGTGAGGTATGGGGGATTCATAGGAGATCGGAGCCTCTTTTTTTGTTTGTTTTTTTGAGATGGAGTCTCGCCTTGTCACCCAGGCAGGAGTGCAGTGATGCTCTCTTGGCTCATGTCAGCCCCTGCCTCCCAGGTTCAAGCAATTCTCCTGCCTCAGCCTCCCAAGTAGCTGGGACTGCAGGTGTGTGCCATCACACCTGGCTAATTTTTGTAAAGATGGGGTTTCACCATGTTGGCCAGGATGGTCTCCATCTCTTATCCTCACTATCCACCTGCCTTAGCCTGCCAAAGTGCCAGGATTACAGGCATCGGCCACCACGCCTGGCCAGGAGCGTTTTTTGCCCTGTGTGTTCTCTCCTTAGGAATTACAGAGAAGACAATGTAACTGTTTTGTCCTTGCCATTGTTCTGAGGATGAAATAGTTTTCCAAATGAAAGCAACAAAAGAGTGAGATGCTTTTCAGTGATTGCAACTTAAATTTTGAAAAAAAACCTCTAAATTTATTTTTCCCCTTTGTAGTGAATATTCTCAGCCAGGACAGTGATACATTATTGCTTACCTGGTAGAAGTCGCCCTTGGGGCATTGTAACCAGTATAAGACTGTGGGTCCGATAAGTTATTCAACTGGACCCTTGAAATAATCTAGTTTGGGGGTTGGAGGTAGGAAGTAGCACATTATTTTATAAAATAGGAATTCTTGATATGGGATATTTTCTTTTTAAAGCTGGTTTTGAATAATAATTTCTTTAACAATCTTTTGTGAAAGTAAAAAGTAATTTAAAATTTATGAGATTTAAAAACTTTCTTATAAACTTGTATGTTCATATGTTATATTTAAAAGAGTAGATCTTTGATTAAATGTTCTTTCCAGGGTATTTTTAAGTGGAAGTTTAGAATAAGCTTCCTTTCAGTGGTGGCTTCAGTTGACAGTTTTTAGTCTATTGCTAGATAGGTAGTTTTATGTTCTATTTATTTTCTAGGAAATAGCGGTATTATAAAACAATGGTAGTTCTTACTATACAAATGGTTAAAATATTACCAAATTTATGGATTTAGTAAGAACTTTAAATATGTACTACTTCCCTTGCTTGTTTATATGGCTGAGAAAAAATTAAAACCTCTTGCTTTTTAAATCTTTGGAAATTTTGCACATGGAAAGACCTGTTGACACATAACCTTCTTTCTTTCGTCTTGCTTTTTGTACCTTAGATGATGCATTTTTTGGAATGAATAGCAATTAGAAATACCAGGCATTAATATGTAAGAAAGACTTTAACACTGAATTACGTGAAGGTTGAATAAGTGACAGAATAAGGTCAAGCTAGGTCTAATGAGAGCTACCTATTTAGGGTAAATACCTTTAGTTGGATTTACTTAATAGGCTAGAAAGAGTAACTACCACTGCTATGATAAGTATTTGGATTTTTAGTTATAAAAGTTGTTAAACCATAAACGTGTCCTTAAGCCAGAAAGTTTCTTAAAATTTTGTAAAGTTAAAAAGAACAAGACAATTAGTGGTCTTCAAACTTTTGAATTTCAGGGAATAGTAATGTTTAGGAATTTAAAAATTTGTGTGTTTGTCATAGAGCTATCAATTTTTTTATTTTGCCAGGAAAGAATACTTTAAAAATACAAAAAGATTGTCATATACTGTCAACCATTGTTACATAAAATAAAGGAAATTTTAACACTGAAAATGTAGGAGAACATACACTCACAATAAAGAATAGGCCTTCCCAAGAAAAGAAAATTGTCAGCCTTTGCCAATGTTTATTTTCAAATACTACATTGTTCTTATTCTCTGAACCATTGTCCTAGATGAGTGAATGAATTTATTTTCTATAATCAATAAATGCATAGTATTTCAAGGTGAAAGTATAGGAATAATGAGGTAATTGAGACATTCATATATAAGTGAAAAGTAAGAAGTTTTCCTCAGGAAAAATACTAAAGCATTTTAAAGAATGGAAATATAAGCAGAACACTTAGCTTTAGGTTAAGATGGTTTATGGTTTGACTTGTCTTGTTAGAAGATGGTTCCTGTTACTTTCTTTCTTTTTTTTTTTTTTTTTTTTTTTTCCCCGTCTGTCATCATGTTAAAGTCTAAAGTTGGGTAAGTACTCAGACAGGAGTAAAGAAGTAGTCTCTTCCCATGACTGATTAGAATATTATCTTTTCTACACTGAATTGTTATTGTACCTTTGGAGGAGTCCAAGATCCTGTTCAGAATAGGAATAATTAAGTTGCTGTTTGAACAATCAGACCAGAAAATGAAACCTACAGTCCCAAACTCAGGTACAATTTTTTATATCAAAAGGTAAGAGGGACCAGGCACAGTGGCTCATGCCTGTAATCCCACCCCTTTGGAAGACCAAGGCAGGTGGGAGTTCTAGACCAGCCTGGGCAACATGGAGAAACTCCCTCTCTACCAAAAAATTAGCCAGATGTGTTGATGAGCACATGCAGTCCCAGCTATTCGAGAGGCTGAGATGGGAGGATCACCTGAGCCCAGGAGGCAAAGGATGCAGTGAGCTGAGATCATGTTACTGTGTGTCTTAGAGAGCAAAGAAATAGAGGGAAAGAGAATCATGCTTTACTAAATGGATTCAATCAAATGAAGTCAAATTATGTGCATAGCATAGATTTTATGTGTGTTTTTACTGATACTTAATAGTTATTAAGTATTGCTATGTAATGGACACTGTGCTACCAGAATTAGTAGCTTGAGGTCTGAAGGTTGTGGGAAAGCGGCCGTGTACATTGAACTCAAGAGTTATAGAACTGGAAATCTTCCTTTGTAACTTCTAAAAATTAGATTTTGCATGCTTTTTAAAATTTGTGGTTATATATAATTATATATATTTGTGTTCATAACTCCTGCCTAAACATTCTGTAACATTACAAATATTAATAAACTTGCTTTTTTAGCCTTTTATATATTAGTTTTATTATTGCTACTAAAAATGTAAGGAACCATAGGATTGCAGCTTAAACTCTTTGGTAATTATCCATATCTCAAGTCAGTTTTCTCCATAGTGTTTGCAGAACACTCTTTCTGCAAGAGATCTCCTAACAAAGGATTCTCTTGTCAGATAAGTTTGTGAAAGACTGCATTTGTGTATTCCATTTAGAATTATAGTGTAAATGGACTAAGTCCGGAGGTAAACATACCAGCTTAATTTTGTTTCACCCAACATCTTTCCAAAATTAAATGTTTCCAGAACATCAGAACATTTTCCATGTAAGATGTGGAATTCACACTTTTCATAGTGTTTTCCTCCTTTGTTAGATCTTTAGCCTTTTTGCTTTCTGTTGTATATATGCCTGTTTTTCTTAATTTACTGTAAGCTTTGAATGAATATTTGTAAGAATAGATAGTCAAAGGACTAGAGGCAAGCCTCTGAGTAAAATATTTCAGCTTTAAAACTCAATTTTTATGTACATTTTATAGTACAGAAATTAGAATTGTAAAATGTATTCCCATATGCACATCATTGAGCTTCAGCAATTATCCACTTAGGGCCAATCTTATTTTGTCTATATTTCACTCACTACAACTCCCCCACTCCTTATTTTGAAGCTGTTCATAGTCGTTGTATCATCTCATCTGTAAACATTTTAGTATGTGTTACTCAATGATAGAGCCTTAAAAAAATACAATGCTATTATCACACCTAAAAATTATATTCCTAAATAACAAATATCCAGTTAGGGTTGACATTTGTCTAATTTCTTGTAAATTTACCTTTTAAAAATAAGGATCCAGATAAGGTTCATATTTTGATATGGCTTGATTGCTGTTATGCAGTCATAAAACTCATATATAAATATTCTGTGGGTACAAATCCATTCTTCTCAGTTTTTAATGTTGAAGTTGTTCCATCTTTGGCCAGGAGACTACAGGTTGGCTCCTAAGTGCTTTTGACAGGACCCTAGTGGTTTGTGATAGTTTTGTTGCTTCTGGTATGAGAAGGTGTTCTAGGTTAATCTTAAACACTGTCTCTTCTAGACCTGGAATTGACCATTTCTCTAAGGAACTCTGGTTTATTTACTACGCAGAGGTATTTAGACACTACAATCTGGGAACTAGAGGTACACATTACCGTTAAGTATGTTACTGTCACTAACCCTTTTCAGTCGTCAGAGCTGGGGGTTAAAAATTATATACACATATATAAAGGTAAAATGAATTTAGAGCTCATACTGATACTTTGCTTTTAATTTGGGGCTATAAAGCTTTTAATACATATACATTTATACACCCATATAGGTAGATAGGTAAAGATAAATTCAGATTTCATTCTGATACTTGTTCTAGACGATATGTTTTTTACTTAGTCTCATGCTTTTTTCCACCTTTCTCATTGATACCAGCATGCTGGGTCAAAGGATCTGTACAGTTAAATTTTTAATGAAAATTGCCCGCCATACAGGTTATACTTATCCAAAGATACATGAGAGTGCCTTTTTCCTACACTCTTGCCATAGTGCGTATGCTACATAGTGGTTTTACCGCTTTACTTGTAAAAAAAATTCATAGATATGTAATTTATCTTCATTTTTATCACAGTGAGGTATTGGAGTTTTATCCTCAGTTTTATCAAACTGAAATAGCGACTTATTTAGGTTTTAATTCACTTTTATGATTGTAGTTTTCACATGTTTAATTAAATGCTATTTGTTTTTATTTCTATCAACTGTTAATGCCATTTGCCGATTATTATTGTGCTGAATGGTCTATTTTATTTATTTATTTACTTAATGAATGCAGGAGCTCTTTGTGTATTTGGAAATTAGCTCATAGGCTATATTTTTATGAATTTTCATTTATGCTGTATTTTCCACAGTAATAGTTAATTGTCCAGTTAATCTCTCTTTGTAGTTTGAAAGGCTTTTACCAATCTGAGATGATAAACATTTTCCCTTGTTTTTTCTAGTAGTCTTATGGGCTTTTTTTTTCTTTTAAAACTTTACATTCACTTTTAAAAAATTTACACCGAACTTATTTGGTCTAAGGAGCGAAATAGGAAGCCTGTTGGTTTCATTAGTTAAATCTAGTTTTTCCAAGCTTATGTGAAATACATAAATTTCCCATATGTTTATTTGGGTATGTTCTGGAGTCTACCATTGATGAGTTTTCTCTTTTTGTGTCTGTTTTTCCCTGTTTTAGTTAAACTAGCTTTCTAGTATATCTTAATAGTTTGTCAGGGCAGTTGTTTGGATTCCCTTTCACACCCAATTATTGCTTATTTTCAGAATCTTGCTGGTATGTTTTATGTGTTTATTTTTTATATAAACTTTTGAATAAGCTTAGTTTCAAAAAGATAGACTAAATTATGGGAGAATGAACATAATACTAAATTTTTAATACTAAATTTTCCTCAAATACTAAATCTTCCTGTAAAACCTCATTTTCTTTCAAGTTCTTCAATACTTTTTATATTGTAAGAGCATTTAATTTTTTTCATATAGCCAGCGTATATTACTTACTAGTTTTAAGGTTTTTTTTAAAAATCAATTTAATTTTTAGATTCAGGGAGTACATGTGCACATTTGTTAATGAGTATATTACATACTGGTAGGGATTGGGGTTCTAGTGTATCCATTACCCAAACAGAGAACATGAAAAATTACCCATTAGGTAATTTTTCATCTCTCTCCCACCTTCCCTGCTTATGGTTTCTTTATATGGACAACATATATTGCTTATAAATTTCCCCATAATAATTCACTTTTTATTGCTATTTTAAATGGGGTGTTTGTTCCGTAATATATTCTACTGGTTCTTCACATGTAGGAAGACTATTCATCTTTCTTTATTAAATATGTAACTGCTATCTTACCAAACTATTATTTGATGGCTTTAATTTTGCTCTCTTGGGTTTTTCGGGTATTCATTTAATTTATCTTTAGTTAAAAATGATAGTTTTACCTCTCTCACATTTCTACACTTACTACTTTCTGTTAATTGTTTACCTTTGGAAAAATATTAAAAACATCAGTAATAATAGTGACTTTTTGCGGAATGAAGATGCTTCTAGTATTTTTAGTATTATGTGTGATGCTGGTGTTTTGTCTTAAGGTAGATTACAAATGACTCTGCTTTATTAAGAGCTTTTTTTTTTTTGAGACAGGTTCTCACTCTGTCACCTCAACTAGAGTGCAGTGGTATGATCACAGCTCACTGCAGTCTTGACATCCTGAGCTCAGGTGATCCTTCCACCTCAGCCTCCCGAGTAGCTGGAATTGTAAGCACACGCCTCCACAGTTGACTAATTTTTGTGTTTTTTTGGTAGAAATGGGGTCTCACCATGTTGCCCAGGGTGGTCCTGAACTCCAAAGCTCAACCAGTCAATCTACCTGTCTCAGCCTCACAAAGTGCTTAGAATTACAGGTTTCTGCCACTGTACCCAGCTCAGAAATGGATTTTTATAATGCATTTTGATATTTTTATAATGATTTTTTTTCTTTTTCATCTTATTTCATTGTACTGCTTCCAACCATTCTCTCCTGGTTTAAATCCCGTATTATTGGTTTTTGTTTGTTTGTTTTTGAGATGGAGTCTCACTCTGTTGCCAGGCTAGAGTGCAGTGGCATGATCTTGCCTCACTGCAACCTCCGCCTCCCAGGTTCAGGTGATTCTCCTGCCTCAGCCTCCTGAGGAGCTGGGACTACAGGTGCGTGCCACCACTGCCAGATAATTTTTGTATTTTTAGTAGACTGGGTTTTACCATGTTGGCCAGAATGGTCTCGATCTCTTGGCCTCATGATCCACTCACCTCAGTCTCTCAAAGTGCTGAGATTATTGTATTTTTATTATTATTATTTTTTTGAGACAGAGTCTTGCCCTGCCACCCATGCTGGAGTGCAGTGGTGCAATTACCACTCATGTTGGCCAGGCTGATCTTGAACTCCTGACCTCGTGATCCACTCACCTCAGCCTTCCAAAGTGCTGGGATTACAGATGTGAGCCACCATACCCAGCCTGGGATTATTTTATTTTTTTAAAACCACTAAAATCTCTTTTTTCTTTCTATTTCCCTTTTTACTTTTTAAAATGATTTTCAAAATTAAGATTAGTTTGTAAATTTTGGGAGGGATATTTTTGTCAGGTATTTCTCTACATTTGCATTGGGAAGCAAATTTTATCTTCATCTGAGACTGTTTTCCCCCCCTTTCATATTTTGTGGTTTACATTTAGCTCTACTTTCACCCTTTTGACCACTACCTCCTTGCCCAAGTAGGCATCCTGTAAAGCACATTTAAACTTGGTGTTCTTTAACATTTTATAAATGGTTATACAGTTCATTGTTTAAGAATTTTTTAATGAAATTTTGAAGTACATACATAACCCTTGCAGCACTGCCATAGTACACTTTAAAAAATTATTTATATTAATTGTATTATTTGTACTGTTAAAAGGCAGTACAAAGCAGATAATATGGTATAGTTCAGAAATAGACCTGAGTTTATACAGACATGTGCCACTTAAGAGGGTTATGAAAAATGTGTCGTTCAGACAAATTCATTGTTGTGCACACATCACAGAGTATATTTACACAAACAAATGGAATAACCTACTACACAACTATACTGTATGGTATAGCCTGTTGGTCTTAGGCTACAAAACTGTGACATTGTGTTAACTATACTGACAACTGAGGCAGTTGTAACACAATGGTAAGTATTTGTGTAAGTAAACATATCTAAGCATAGAAGCGGTACAGTAAAAATAGAGTATAAAAGATAAAACATGGTATACATGTATGGGGTACTTGCCATGAATGGTGTTTGCAGAACTGGAAATTGCCCTGGGTGAGTTAGTGAGTGAATGTAAAGGCCTAGGACATTACTATACTATTTTATAAACTTGTACTTTAGACTTTAAAAACACTTAGGCTATGCCAAGCTTATAAAAACATTTTACCTTTCTTTAATAATAAATTAACCTTAGTTTGTTAAAACTTTTACTTGTAAACCTTACAATTTTTAAAAACATTTTGACTCTTGTAACATCACTTAGCACGCTGCACAGGTGTACAAAATATTTTCTTTCTTTATATCCTTATTCAGTAAGCTTTTTTCTATTTTTAACATTTTTTATGTTTTCCTTTTTAAACTTTTTAATTAAAAACTAAGAACAAACACATAAATTAGCATGTGCCTAAACAGGGTCAGAATCATCAGTATCACTGTTTTCTACCTTTACATTTGTCCCACTGGAAAGTCTTGAGGGGCAATAGCACATACACAGCTATCATTGCCTATGATAACAATTCCTTCTTCTGAAATACCTCCTGTGGAACCTGCCTGAGGCTGTTTTATAATTAACTTTTTTTAAAAAAGTAAGTACAAGTATACTCTAAAATAATGATAAAATGTATAGTATAATAAATACGTAAACTAGTAACAGTCGTTTGCCACCATTTTCAAGGATTATGCTATACATAATTGTATGTGCTATACTTTTATATGACTGGACTGGCAGCACAGTGGGTTTATTTACACCAATATCACCATGTGAGTAATTTGTTATGATAGTTACAAGGTCACTAAGCAATAGGAATTTTTCAGGTTTATCAAAATCTTAGGAGACCACTGTTGTATATACAGTCATTGTTGATCAAAACATTGTTCTACGGTGCATGACTTCATGAGGATTTTAATGGACCACAAAGGCAATGTTTTAAATCAAGGCATAAAACAAATTATTCATTAAATGATATTGGGAAAATCGACTAGCTATTTGGAAAAGACAGCATTATGTCTTTTTTTAATGTCCAAATTAAGTTGGGTGAATTTTTTTTCTTTTTTTAATACATGAAACATTTAATACATGCTATAAATTTTTTTTTTTAATAGTAAAACCCTAGGGATTTTTTTGAAAATAATCTTAATATCAAGAGGGCTTTTTAAGGTATGGCACAATATTCATAAAGGAAAACATTGATAAATTCCATTACGTGAAGAATTTAAAACTTGTTCATGACAGAAATGAACAACAGCAGCCCCCTTCTGTCCAATAAAAGATGCATCATAAACAAAATCAAAATCCAGTTGGGGAAAATATTTTGTCCAAAATATCATCAAACTTCATTCACTTAGAAAAATACTAGCAGCACAGATTGTGAAAAACATCAAGAAACATTTCACTTTTACTAATAGAAAGTCACACAAGATGTACAAATATACAAGGTTCATATCTGTAGAAATTGGTTTAATGATGCTAGCTATATAATATATATGACTATACAAGGGAAGTGACAAATTTGTTGGTGAGGACATTGAGAGATATTTATGAAGAGAATTGGGTTAATAATTTAATTATGAAGTCATAAACCAGTAAAGTATATTTCCATATATGTACCATACATATTTGTATACAGAAATTCTTTTAGTATGTGTATAGAAAAACATATGAAGGATATAACTGAATTCCTCACAGAATAGTGGTTATCTCTTAGGGATAATCATGGGCTGTGCTTTTTACATTATGTGGTCTGAAATTTTGAATCTTTATAAAAAGTAAAATGGGTGAATTGCAGAAGGAATTGTTTAAACTTTAAAGATTTTATGTTGCAGTTACCTGAAATACTGGTTTCTTGAACTTTTCTAATTAATATAAATAGTTTTATGAGAATGGAGGAAATTATGGAATATGTTTCTTCTAACATCTAAGTTCTTAGTTTTCCTGAATACACATCTTCAAAAAGCAAAAACTCAAGTAGTTCAAAAATTTACAGAGCCTAATTCTCAAGTTTGTAATGGAGCAATGTTAATAAACAGTCTGAAAATCACCTTGTAAATAATCTTAAAGTTGAAACTCTAGTAAGTTGTAGGCTCATCTTACAAATTTGAGGAAGTGTGTGCTGAATATAGAGCTGTGTAAAGTTAGATCATCAGAAATTAGTGTCAGTAACTTATTTTTGAAAATGTCAGTATTATTTTTTGCTTTTTAGATGAATTAGCTGAATGTAAGGAAGAGTTTTATGAGTAGACATTTTGCATTAAACAGGTGGAATTTCTTATAGTACTATGATTCATTTTTACTTAATGATAGCGTCAAAAAATTGCAGGTTGTTCCGGAACTAAAATATATATAAGTACTTTTTAAAAAAAATTCTAGTTGTATGACATTGTGACTCCTGAGCAGCATTTTAATAGGCATGAAATCTTTTAAATTTATCATAAATTTGTATGTGCAGATTTAAAATTTATGCCTGGGGATTTTAATACCACACAACTTATGTCAGATATCATTGAATATATAATTGTTTCTACATTTCACATTACAGTGTACTTTGAGATTGTATTATAAATCTTGTGTGGGTATAAGTTATTGCAGTATGTTGCTAACATTGATTTACCTTAGTTCATGTTACTCTAATATGAATACAGTGTTTCCAAACCAGCCACCTAAGTAGCAAGTGCTTAGACATGACTGTTTTGTAAGTGCACGTTTTATATTCAGTTATAAAAGCTTTGTAGGAAAAACTGTTTTTCAATAGAAAATTTCAGTGGGTTTTTTTTCCTTTTGTTGACATACTTATATTTTTTATTAGTTTTACATTAAACATTTTATAGTAGTTGATTATTTGATGTAATTTGAAAATAGCATCATACTTTACACATGCAAAATTTTTCTTATTAAAGATTAATAGTTATTATATATGTCCCTTTTGTAAATGAACAGTTGAAATAAAACATATTTAGCATATTGATCCTAATTTAGACATTGATTCAGAAGCTAAAACCAGGATCTTGAAATGTCTTGGGATTGTCATCTTAAATAGCAATTGTCATTGTATTGTAAACAAGTAGACATATTTCTTTTAATCAAATATTGGCCATTAGTGAAATAGCTCTATTTTATTATGAGAAATTATTCTTATTTTCTTTTTAAAGGAATTTCCAATTACTGGTCTGATTGTAGAAGTAAAAAACGATCAAAAGTAAATTGTAAATTATAATAACAAATAGTAAATTGAGAATTAACCAAAAACCAAATGGATAGCTGTCTTCAGTTGTGTTTAACTATTTTGACTTTAATGTTAGGCACTATGAAATTTAATTTTTTCTTTAGAAATGCTTAATGTCTTATATTCCAATATTTTTAATCATTTTAGGCTGCAGTTCATGGAGCTCGTTTCAAAGGGCAAGATCTAAAACTGGCATGGAATAAACCAGTAACTAATATTTCAGCTGTTGAAACAGAAGAAGTTGAGCCTGATGAAGAAGAAGTATGTTATATTTTTTCCCACTTATTTTTACCCTTAATCGTTCATAGTTTTATATAAAATGTGATTTTTTTATGGCTGTGATTTTAACATAAAACTTTTATTCCTGACCCATAGTCCAGGCAAGGGATATCAGATAAATGCAAACAACTTTAAATTTTAACTGGATAATGAGGAAAAACTGTGGATTGCTAATTCAAAAAGAATATATGAAAATTATGTATATACTCTATTTACCCTTAGAAATGATAATTACTCATTAGATTTTTATCCACAGGAAATCTTGTAATATTTTAAGTTTTAGGGTAATCTCTTCTCAGTTGCTTTATTAACATTTCAGCTTTCCTTCATTTTAATTCATATATCATTTTAGTCATTAGAATGAATGCCTGTTATATGGTAGATAATGTCTTAGGCACAAAAATGAATAAGACACGGTCCCGATCATCAAGGAGCTTATAATCTGAAAAGGGGGGTGGTGACAGACACATAAGAAACTAGTTACAATAAAAGGCAGACTGATATAACACTGAATGAAGATTTGAACAACATGCTCTGGAAACTCAGAGGAAGGAGTGATTGTTTCCATCCCAGAAAATTTTAAAGGAGGTATTGACAGTGGAACTGGGCCCTAAGTGATAAAATAGCTTTCATAATTTAGAACTGGAGCTGGGATTATAGTTGAGAGGTATTTTAGAGGGATAAGCGTCAGGAAAAGTGGAAGTACATTTTTCTTTGACTAACACCAGTTAGTCTGATGGCTAAGAGGTGTGAACCAGTGAAGTGGTAGAGAGCCCTTTGAAACCAAAAACTTAAAAGTAAGCAACTCTTACTTAATCACAAAATAAGCGTTAGGAGAAAGTGTAAGTTAAGAAATAAAGGTAAGGTGGGAAAACTAAATGATTCCATGTTTTACCTTCATAATGGCACACTTCATTTTGTTTGAAGAGCATTTCAAGGCTGTTATACATATCCATAGTCAAATGCAAGAATAAAAATGTATATTTTGAAACTCATACACATGATTTGTCATTTTATATTTTAGATTATACCTTTGTCCTTCCATGAGTTTGAATTGAATGGGGAGAAAAGCAGGAGAGCTCCTGGTATTAGGTATTTTGAAAAGTTTGAAATAGCAGTCTGAGAAGTGTTTATGAAGGGAATGGGGAAAAGAAAGGAATGCAATAATAGAAAATGTTTGTTGCATACAGCAGAAAATAAATACAAATATAAATCTTGGTAGAGTTTTATACAAGTTATTGGTTGATTTCAGTATTCAAGATTAGGAGCGTAAATTAGAGAAAACTTGTTTTCTTTTTTTAAAAGTTTGACCAATATTTTAAAGGTACAGAAGATGGTGTAATTTGCCAAAGAGAGGCAGGAAAATATGGCATGTACAAAGGCTTAATTCGATATTTGTTTAGTGCCTGTTTCATGCAAGCAAATAGAATAGGTCGTAGAGAGAAACCATTGAGTGGTTAAATGTTGCTTTTCTTTGTTTTGTGAATGTTCTAGCTATAAAAATACCTTTTGTATTCAACTCTGTTGAGAGAGATCAGTATTTAAAAGTGTCACCTTTTTTTTCTTTTCTTTTCTTTTTTCTTTTTTTTTTTTTTTTTTTTTTTTTTTTTTTTTTTTTTTTTTTTTTTTTTTTTTTTTTTTTTGGGTAAATTCCTAAATACATTTTAACCTAAAGTTTCAGGAAGAGTCTTTGGTGGATGACTCATTACTTCAAGATGATGATGAAGAAGAAGAGGACAATGAATCTCGTTCTTGGAGAAGATGATTTGACTGATCATTGATCTGCATATGCTAGAACTCTACCTGTGTTTCATTAGTATTATCTAATGTACTTTTACATATTTGTAAAAACAATTTTTGGTAAAATGTGATGAAGATGGATTTCACAATTAGACAAAAAAGAAGAAAACTACCTTCTGATCTTGTATTTTGAAAGATTGATGTTTGCATTTTATTTCAGTAAACAGTTGCTAAAGACATCACACTAGAAATATATGCAATGTTTTTATTACATACTTATACTGGACATTTCAGAATTCTTTGGGTTCTTTGTAATTTAATGAATAGGTCTGAAAACTTATGACCAATACTTGTTATAACTTAGAGGATTTTGTTTTATTCCAAATAAGGAATGAATTTGCATTTAAAATCTTAATGAATGTTTTCAAAAATGAATAGATAACATAGTACTCTAACTGAAGTCTCCAAGTTATGTATTATAATATTACATAGTAGTATGCTTAGGCTTTACTATGTATTAGCCTTTTGTTGGACTGTGTATGTATTTTACCATATGGGTTTTAATGATAATGGTGTATGACTGCTTTACATGAGTCCTTATGCATCCGGATGTTATAATAAAGTGGAATGGTCTCTTAAAA
>NW_016107980.1:120244-132538 GCF_001604975.1 Cebus imitator | reverse complement strand
AAAAAAGAAAAGAAAAAAGAAAAGATAAGAAAAAAATTAAAATAGACCATTCCAGATGGTGATCTACCCTTCCCCCCAATTATCACAAAAAGAGCTATAATCACTAACTTATTCTTAATAATAATGGTTACTGGTACCCTTACAATAATGTACAATCCAATGTTTAAATATTATACCACTTAAGTTTGGTTTGATCCTATAAATTTTCAACAAATGTCTTAAAATTTAAAAGCAGGCTGATTAGTTTGGAACCAGACTACAAGTAGAGCTAACATTTGGTGAATAAGAAAACATCACATTACATTTTGGATGTATGAAAGAAAACTTGACCATTTGAAGATATATGAATAAAGAAATGTACTATAGATACTACTTTAGGAAAACACTGTTTGGTAAGTGTTCCAGTCTGATATTTTAAGTGTGTATTTCCTATACTTGTATAAAAATCTTTGATGTTTGCAACAATACTGTGATTCTTTTAAGTGGATTTCTTTTGCAAGTGAACATGATCATTGAAAGTTGATGTAGCAGTTTCCAGGAAATAAACGCATCTTTGTAGAATGGGGGTGGGGAATTACATATTTATATTTTAAAATTCATCATTTTGATTGCAAGTTGTTTCTGCCTCTCTTGAGATTATAGCGATAATATTAAAAAATCACATTTAAAAAATTACTTTCTTCCATATTGGGGTCTTCACAATCAAAAGCTATTGTTCCACCACCACCATAGTCTTCTGCCACTGGAGTAACTTAAAGGATGCTGTTCGTTTTTCTTCCCCATACACCCCAACTTGGGGTTGAAGTTGTTTATATTTTCTTGATGGTAACACTATTTCATAGGAACGCTTTGGCTTGCAATTTGTGTATACGTTTATGTTTATAATTTCAAAATTAGATTTCAGTTGTCAAAATAGTGACTTTGCTCAGAAAGTCATTATTTTTACTTCTATAGTTAAATCAAAGATCTATTTTTATGTAGTCTCTTGTATGTTGACTATGTGCTATTCTGATTCATTAGGTAAGTTTGTTTTCTTTTCTTTTTAGTAGTCGTGAAAGGTGCCAAATTGGCAGAGGCTCACGTTTCTTCTCTTTACACCAAACAGGTATTATAAAGAAAGTAAATCTTTCAAAGGCCAGTTATATCTCCATACTGATATTTGGCTTTTAATTTGATTAGTATGTTTCAGCCTGATATTTCAAAAATTATAAAAATTCCCTTATAATGTAACTGAAAACACATATTCTATTTCAGTCCATGAATAGCTAATCAGTTTTCCTAGCCTAAAATTTCCAAGTAACTTAGAACCTAAAATGTTTTAAGCCATGTTACTTTGAGTGAATCAGAAGACAAATATGTTTCAGTTTGGTCCCAAAGAATGGGGATTAAATCTTACCAAGATTAATTAGATTTACAGATATATTGTTTGTAGTATTAATATGATTCTAATTATAAATATTACTTAGTATTAAGTTGCTACTGAATTTTTTACTTCTTTATAAATACTAGCATTCGGGATGTACTTTCATATTAGGAAGGAATTGTTAATTCTCATTTTACAGATAAGGAAACTTAGATGAATAGAGATAGAATGATTTACTCAGTCATAGCTAGTGGGTGAAAATAGTACATTTGAATGCAGGCATTCTGATTTCAGTGCCAACTTTTTTTTTTTTTTTTTAAACTCTATGTTGTTGCTGCTTTCCTAATTCTTGATGGAGTGGAACATCAGATTGTGTTTATACTAAATATGGTAGTTCTTACCTCAAAGGCACTACACAAAATTAGTAGACTTCTTGGTCCTTCGCCAGTTCATACTTATACCCTCTCTTTTAATACAGCACTTTGTTCATATCTCTGTTACAGTACTTACATTGTAATATAATTTATCTGGTTTATGTCTGTCTTCCCCACTAGATTACAAGCTCCTCTAGGAAGGGGGACCATGTCTTATTCATCGTTTTATTTCTAGTGCTTATCACAAAGCTAGGCTTATATTGGGCACTCAGATGTTTGTTGGATGAATTAATGAATGAATGCATATTTAAGTCTCCGATCATAGAGTGACAACTACCTCCCTTGTTAATTCTTAATCAATTTTCCAAAAATCTCTTGAAGATCTCCTCAATCATTGGGAGCATTTTGCTAAGTAATTGATACAGTTCAAGTTTGTCACCAGTGGGGTTACAAGTACTGATGGAGTTGCACACGTGTAGCCTTAGTGGAATTTTCACAACATTCAGTAAGGCATTAATATTTTGCGGTAATAAATGTTGTAGTCTGTTTCAGAGGTAAAATACAGTTTTGGTTTCTGTCAGTGTGTATGATTAGAAATGCTAAGATCCACCAATCTAGTCCATCCCACTAATTTTTATATCCAAAAGTGACCTAGTTATAGAATACTAGACAAAGTTTATAAGAGATTTAGCTTTTGGTCCCAATCCTGCAACTAACTCTGTGGCCTTAGACAAGTCTCTTGCCTTATCCAGGGTTGTTTCCTTGTCTGTAAAATAAAGAGTTGGACTAGATGATTTCTAAGATCCGTTTTACATCTATAGTTACCCTGGTGCTATATTAGTGTTTGATACAAAACAATTTAATATATCTAAGACAGTTCTTATCTATTATCATTGTTGTTTTCTATCATTTTATCAATGCAAAGAACTTGAATTTGGTTTTGGTAATTTATATGATGCCTCTTGGTACAGTTTTGTATTTAATATTCCTACATGCTTACATTTGCCAGCACAAATTACATTTAAGCCTATAAAATAGAGATGAACTTCTGTATTCACTAGCACTTCCTTTTCCCAGTTGTAACTTTTTATTTTCCTTCTAAAATTCAGAGTTTGAACATAGAAATACTTGTTAGTAATGCACATACAGTCCGTTCTCTCAACAATATGGATTTAAATTCTCCTTTCCATCTGAGTTTATGCTTTAAAAAACAAAAACAGCATGCTACCTAAAACTAAACACACATTTTTAATTCTGCAGCTCTCCTAACAGATTGTTTTGCTTTAGTACAGACCTGAGCTGCAGGCTGAGGAATTGGAAAAGGATTGAGGACAGCAATATAGGTAGCCTCTTCATACAGGAAAAAATTGAGGAACATTGTATATTACTGGTTAAAAGATTGATTAGGATTATCTCAAGGGATGGTTAAGTTGTCGTTTTACATATTTCACCCAATATTTTGTATTGCTACTTAAGCAGTGTTGTTTTAAATGTTATCGGATAATTGTAACATATCAAATTAAATTTTATATTTAACTGATACCCAAGCATTTGATGAAAACATGTTGCAAGAATGGGAAAGTATTCCATAGCGTTTGTTTTATTGTGTTACGATTAAATGTGATAACTAATAGTTTACTATAAAGATAGGACTTCAGTGTTTTACCTGATTTCCTGTAGAAAGTGTGACTACGTTTAATTGAAAGAGATGTCTTCTTGCTAGAACTGATTTTGGGGGACTCTATAAAAGAGTTTCGACCACTCTTACTTGGAATACTAACCATTGGCTATAAGCGTTCAAAAAGGAAGCAGCAGTTGCTTGTTTGGTGTGTTGAAATATGTCACTGGCTATTTTAGAGTAAAGAGCAAACTTTATCAATATGTTTTCTTTCTTTTCCCCCCTTAACCACAATGTAGACTGATAGAAAACTAGTTTTAGTTCTTCTAGAATTTAGATAAATGTTGTAAGCTCCACCCAAAACAGAAACAGACACACACACACACACTCTTTCTCTCTCTCTCTCTCTCACACACACACACACACAAAAGTCTGTTAGCCTTTTAAAAGAAAAATTTCCTGCATGAAATTTTGGCTTAGTTAACTTTTTGGTCTTTCTCTTGGAGCTTTTCCTGTTCTTATAAAATAGTATAAATTAAAAATGGAAATTTAATGGAGAATTAAATTACTAGTTTACGATATTTGTACGACAAGAAGAAAATTTCCTTTTCCCAGATCTCAGGAACTACCTTGTTCCTGTTAACTTCTTGAGCTGGCTAATTGCTCTAAGGTATGTATACAGGCCTTTGGAGAAGAGCAGTCTTAAATTTTTCCTTTCTGATCATTATATACCTATCAAGATGACAAGAGATAATTTTCCAAAGTTGCTACCTAAAAATCCTAGGAAAGAAACTTTGGTGAACATGACTGCCATTGCCAATAATTGCTAATGAAAAACATCACGCTTAGTAGAAAAACACCTAATTTGGTAATGACTTTATTGAAGTTTATCCGTATCATGTGCTTGTTACTTAATGTAATTAAAAGGATTTTAAAATTCTACTTTTTTTGTATCCACTTTTTATACTTGGTGTTTCCTAAATTCTTCCCTCACTGTTTATTTCATCCTTGTAGTCATTTTCCCATCATCCACAATTAGCCTTTCCTTGTATACCAGGCACTAATTTCGATGTGTACCTTTTATTTTTGCTGTGGGCCTTTGTGCATAATATAGCATTTTACTTTATATAGTGTGATTAATGATATGGAGTTTAAGGAAATTAGATGTATCTTGCAATTACTTTGAAATCTTTGGGAAAGCTTAAGAAAATTGTTTCTGCTTTCATTTTGTTTACAACGTCTTGTAATTTGTTGATTACTTCTTAAAATTTCTCTGCCTACCCAAATCTCTATGAAAGTTTTCCCTATGATCAGTTACTAGTTTTCGTAACGAAAACTTTAGACCGTAAGATATGTTGCATGCTGTAATCTTTTGCAGCTTAATGTTTGAAGGAAGCATGATGCAGAGAAGTTTTGTTAAAATCATCTTAGCCCAAAGCTTTGTGGAATTTGCCTGCAACTTTGATTTTGATTCCTTTCCCAGATAGTTTTTTTTTAATGTTTAGAAAAGTTGGAGGTCAATTTATGATGTGATTCAAGTTTTAGATTTATTTGCTATTTTCAAAGTTTTTTTTTTAATAGTCTTCTCTTTTTCCAGCAGAGAGAGATCATCATTGCCTGAATTTAGCTTTGTGACTGCGAGAACAAGACCAGTTCCTGTCTGGAGACGACTGTTATAATAATACCATCCTATTATTTTATGTTCACTCTTTATCAATTTGAACTGATGTTTACATGTACTATAATTAGCATTTTATCTCTACAGTTTGCTAAGAGTACATCTGAGTTTAAAGTGTATCTGAATGTGTGCTCTGACCTTATTCTTAGGTGTTTTCTCCCCGTACTTTATAGCCATTTATTTTTTAAACATCTTAAGAAAGAACGAAAAAATTCTCTTGGATGACATATATTCAGTCTGAGCCAAATTGAGGATTGTGTCTAGGAAATCTGTAAAGCCATGCTACTGTGTTCTTTAGCATGAACAATTTAAAATGAAAATGAATTAAAAAGTTAAACGTGAGTTTGGTTTTAATTTTGGGGGGTCTTAAGATATATTTCTGGGAGTAGGATAAGCACTTGAAATAATTTTGAATCGATCATAAAGTACTTTTTTTTGTACTGTAATAGCTTGTGCATTTCTTCTAAATATACTTTCTGATGTTGTTGCTAAGGCCATTTACCCAAACATTTTTTTAAAAAATTCTTAGCTCTTCAAAGCCAACAATGAAAATAATTTTCTTCCAAGTGACAAATGATCTGTGGATTATAAATATTTAAAAAATCTATTAAATGTCTTAACATAATTTTTTCACATTTTTTTGACTTTCAATCAAGACATCAAAGACTATTTTAAAGCAAGAGGAAATAGTGTTGTGTGCCTAACATTGGTAAAGACTGGTTTTTAACCATTTTAAGAAGTGTATGTCCAAATCGTTTATAAAACAGTATGGCTTAATATGGCTTAGAATTACTTATAAAGAATATGATTAAATCTCATCCTAAATATGTACTCACAATATCCCTTTTATAATGGGCATCATAAGAAATGTTTTAACTTAGTTTCTGAGTATTCCTTCATAGATTCTCAGGAGGCATTTAAGAAGTTGGAAGCTATGTTTGGTAGTAACTATATTAAAAAAGTTCAATTTACACTGATTTTTATTCACCCTTATTTTTTATTTTTATCCAACCATACTCACTTTGTCACTTCTTTTTTGTGTGAAGCTGAATAATCTGAAAACTTTTCTTTCCCCTTGAGTATGCATTGCATTTGTCATCATGAAAAGTAAAAAGAATGTAATTAACCCATCAGCCATAATGTAAATTATCTGTTTTGATCCACATTGGTTGGACAGAGCATGGTTAATTCAAGTCTTGGTTAAAGAAAAAGTACATATTTTGGAAAGTCTTCTAATATACTTAGGACCTAGTAGCTTACCAGGCTTTTTTTTTTTTTAATTGTTAGACTTTTGGTTAACATTTTACAAACTAGCTGCAGGGTGTTCATAAACACTTTCCCAAATTTGTTGAGTATTTTACATTGTGAACAGAGAATTTTTTGTCCCCACAACAGTGGTTTGCTGCGAGGATAAAGACGTTTGTCTGAAGACACTATACTTGGTGTAAACATTATTGATTGGTTAATGGATATATGGACCACATACTACTACTTGCAACTTTGTCATCCTGGTGTTTTCGTTTGCTTTGGGTTTTCATTTTTTTGGTTTTAAAATTGAAAACAAAGCAAAACAAAATTGAAGATGCCATTGAGAATCAGAAGTCAAGATGATTTGATTCTCACCAAGCTAACTGTGCTTTTTGAAAATTGCTGTGAGATCTAGTCAGTTACACGTTTAAAATCCCCATGTGTTGATTAATTAAAGATAAGGTTTTCATTATTTTCCTAAATAGGATTCTCATGGAGCTATTGTAGATAACTGTACAGAATCACTTTTGTGTAATTGATTGAAGCGATTTACCTCTGCATGATTGCATAATGAAAGCCTTTTATACATCTTTATATTTTTCAATATACTTAGATTTTACACTGTTAAGCTGCTCTAGTCATGCTATATTTTTTTTAATAGAGTTTATAAATGTTTATGCTCAAAATACAGATCAACTGAATATTTTTGGTCTTGTTTACAAGATAAATGATACTTTAAAATGATACAGGCCCCTCAAGTGTCTTAGGAAAAAGTCACTGGTGCTATGAAACCTTTCAGTATCATTTTTGAACCCATTGTCGAGACTTTGCTAGGTTTTAATCTGATTGCTTGTGATTTATTGTAACCTGGCAGCATAATTATAAAAGTGGTCTGTGCTGAGTCAGATAAAGAGCCCAGCCTGTTAGAAACAATCATAATTTAAGAACATGATGCAGAATGACCACACACTTATTTGTGCCGAGCTTCCCAAAAAGAAAACTGTTAAGAAGGCAGTTAATTTGGCTAGAATCCAAAAATTCATTCAGCACGGCTTTCTCTTATTTCAAATGAAAACTTTTCCTAGTACTAAAATACGTAATTCTGCTTTGCTTTCAATTCTCATCTGTCCTTCACTCAACAGGAGGCATCATGATTCCTAAATATTTACGGAACAGTTTTTGAATTGTAAAGAGTTGTAGTATTGCATTGTAGGTTTTTGCATTGATGTGTCGATTTTTTTGTTTTGTCCCCAAGATTTCCTTCCATCACCTTAGTGAATGTTCATATGATAAAATGTTTTAAGTATCAGCAAAACATCCATGGATGCCTGCTTTTGATTCTCAGAAGCCTAAACCTGTTTTGGGTCTGATGTTACTTCAGAACATATTGTCTGGCACAAGAATTCTTCTAATAAGTGGTTTATTTTAACTCAATTTCAGTGGACTGTTGAAAAACACCAAAGGAGTCTTTTTCTTGTCTGGAGACTGGATTGTTCCAGATGTAAATACCTGTGCCCATAAGTATCCCATTTCATGAATATGTGTTGGTTGGTATAGGGAAAACAAATTCCCTGCTCTTTGAGTGGAGCGAAAGCAGTTGGTTAAGCTGTAGCAGCTATTATTTTTTTAAAGTGATAATAAAACTTGAACTGAAAAAAGATAAAACTTGAACTAGAAAACTACTCGTACGCTTAGAATGTTTATAGTATTAAATGTTTATGTGGGGTTGTCAACATTTTTTATTATTTATAGTTGAATTTTGTTTGTTATCCATATTGTTTATTTTTATATTTTGAAAAATTTTAAAATAAAATAGTCTTACTAAAAACAATTAATGTTTTAAAATTGTCCTACATCTTGCATTAGTTATATTAATTTAGAAAAAAGTTGCATTCATTAGGCATTACATAGTTGAGAATTCTGAAAATGTTTATATGAAGAAATGACTCACATTTCATCTTCTCTTTACTCTCCATTGTCAGTTGTATGAAGTCAGTTTTGGCACCAGTATGTCACTGGCTTAGTGACTCCTCCTTTCACACATACACAAATCCTCATGACCCTTCCCCCTAATCCCTGACTCCTTTACTGCTTGAAATTTTCTCCTTATGCCACTTGGCAGCCAAAAAGTTCTCTTGATCATAAGGGATAAGTATAAAAGTACTATTGATGTTAAAGAAGGCATGCCATAGTTTCTGAAATGAAATTAGATATAAAGTGCTTATAATATCAATTCCCAAAGCCATTGAAAGTTTTCAGAACCTCTGTAATTTTCACGGTTTTCATCTGAACCATCCCCTCCCTGATCTGATTTGGCCTCCTTTTCCAGCATTCAGCATGTTCATTTCATATTTAATAATTTTATTGAATGATGAATTTGCATTATTTCAGTTTTCATTACACATGTATCTTCTGTCATCTGTAACAGGTGGTAACTTGTGACACTGCTTCTGCAAGAAAATACATTCTCATCAACATGCGCAAATTTTGATAAAAATTTAAAGATCTAGTGAAGTAGAGGACTTTGGTCAGTAATGGTACAATTATTTTAAAAAGTTGTATGTGGTGTGTACATACACTCAGACATGTATGGCTATCCCCTGTGGGTTATTTGCAGATAAAGCATGTTGTCAGTCTTAATCTGAAAAGTATTTCCGCACAAATAGTGAATTTTCCCTTTTTTTTTTTTTCAATCACGTAATATTGTGGAGAAGCTAAAATTTTTTTAAAGCATAGTATTGTGATAGCCTGTCATTTATAAATGACCTCCAGATATTTCAAAAATGGAATTATATAATTTTTACTGCTTTGTAGCCTTTTTTCCTTTACGATATTGATACTATTTTTAACAGCCCCTCCATTATTTGAAGATGAATCAACATAATGAATCAATTCTCATTTTGGGAACTTAAGGCCTTTCTACTTTTTGGTGTAAACAATGCTGTGAACATCATACCTTTGATTATTCATGATATATTCTCAGAACTTCATGGTCGATATGTAGAGTTTTTAAAACTTGTGATACATTTTGAATTTTATCTTTTACAAAGGCAATAATATGTACAAATATCTAAGTACAATAATTTAGCTTTGTGAACAGCATAAGCTATTTTCTATGAAAAGTAGAACTTAACTGAATTTATTTGATATTCATAACAAACCAAATTATGCCTAATACAGTATTTAAGCTCTGCTGCAGTAGTGACACTGTTACTGGTACTTTCCACAAAATTATCAGGATTTTATATACCATAGCAGATTTTTTTTTCTTGATACTATAGATGTTTTATAAGTTTTCAAGTAACTTTTGTAGTCTCATAATTAGCCTCTTGAAAAGTATGGAAGATAATACCTATTTTTATTAAGTAAGGTAAAATAAGTGGCAGAATCAGGACTAGAATTTTCATTTCTCAAACTGTATTTACTATGAGAATTCACAGAGCCGCCAAACAACAACTAACAAAAAAAACTCCCAATTTTTAATCAACACTACAACACCTTTTCTCCAGAAAAGCAATTTGTGTTTCCCCGTAAAGTTTATACTAATGTACACAAAGCATCATTGGACTATGAAAAGAATAAAACTAGATAATGGGAAAATAGTGGTTCTTTTTTTGTTTGTTTGTTTTGAGACGGTGTCATTCTGTAGCCCAAATTGGAGAGCAATGGCATGATCTTGGCTTGGCTTGCTGCAACCTTGACCTCCCCGGGCTCAGGTGACCCTCCTGCCTTGGCTTCCCAAGTAGCTGGGACTATAGGCACGCACCAGCACGCCTGTCTCATTTTTGTCTTTCTTGTAGAGATGGTTTCGCGTATGACCCAAGTTGGTCTCAAACTCCGGCTCAAGCAATCTGCCTGCCTCAGCTTCCCAAAGTGCTGGTATTACAGGTATAAGCGGCAGCGGCCAGTCCGTTTTTGAGAGCATAATTCACTTCATGGGAAAGAAAATGTCCTGCAAACCATGAATATTTTGGTTAGCTAATTATATAGTGGTTGTGTTTTTATTAAAATGGAAATGGGAACATTTTGTACACGTATGACATTACTTTCAATATTCAAGGGTTTGCAGTACTATGACAGTTTTCCTAACTTCCCAGTCGTTGTTTCACTTTACAAATCTAAGATGTGTATTACTGAAGCAGTAGTACGTTTTGTATTCAGTGCTCTGAATCATGATACTGATTATCTAAAATAGTATGCAGTGAATTGGGGGGGATTTTAAATTTAGGACATAGGTGAATAAAAGACCATTTCATACTTCTGATTTTTGAGAAGAAAAAGTACAAGTCATAAAAAGCCTTTGAAGTATTCGACGTTTTTGAACTTTTAATGTTAAAATGTTTTTATTTATCCCAAAGATATAAATCAAATTTTTCTGGAAATACAGGTGAATAATTGTATTATCAAGGACATTTCCAAACCAGATTTTTGTTGGTTGGTTTGTTTTTCGAGACGGAATCTCACCGTTACCCAGGCTGGAGTGCAATGGTGCGATCTCAGCTCACTGCAACCTCCGACCCCTGGGTTTAAGCAATTCACCTGCCGCAGCCTCCTGAGTAGCTGGGATTACAGGCGTCTGCCACTACACCCAGCTAATTTTTTGTATTTTTAGTGGAGACGGGTTTTACCATGTTGGCTAGGCTGGTCTTGAACTCCTAACCTCGTGATCCACCCACCTCAGCCTCCCAAAGTGCTGGGATTACAGCCCAAACCAATTTTTAAAGCTTGTTGTCTATAACTTCAGACTTGTTGTATTTCTTGTATTTGTAAATTGGAAATGTTAAGAAATACCCCAAAATTATAGATGTTTATAATTTTGGAGTTAGAAATTGTCAAAGTAGTTGAATATGTAATGTTCTAATTTTACATTTTTTTATCAACCTAAGAGCAGAAATTAAGGAATGATAGGAGACTTTGGCACGTAACAGTGGTTATGTCTGAGGTAATTTTTAAAAATTTCAAAAAGGCAACTCTTGGCAAAAAATAGCCTTTGGTTACTGATCTGATTATTAATTATGAGCCCTCATCTGTCATTTGTCATACTAAATGAATACTATATATTAAAAATTACATAGAATCTTAACCATTTTTTGATTAATGGAAAGAATAAGGGGCTTGTTTGTCAAGATCTCCACTGAAGCAGAGAAAATCCTTGATTTGGGTTGCTTACAAAAGAATAGAGCCATCTAAGGTGTTAAAGATGGGAAGAGGAGAATGGGTGACAGATTTAATCCTGCATTTGTGAATGTTCTGTTTTAGGTTAGAAACTACCTGGAAGCAAGTAGTCCAGTTTGCCTTTTTCTCCAACTGATAAGCTTTATTGATCATCAAGTGACATTAAAACTTCATAGAAAAGGGTGCATCCAAGAGCACATCTGTTCAAGGTCTCTCTTGTGTTCCCTGTGGGGAAGCCTTCAAAATAGAGGTAATGATCAGCAACCTGAGTGGGTATGAAGGTCCCCTTTTTTCTTTCCTGCCACAAAAGTAGCACAGTTTATATTATTACATATGGGCATAACCATACCCTTTGACCTAATGTCAAGGTTCAACATTCCAAGATTTTTGCTATGCCATATTTACATAACTTACCTGTGACCACTCTTGCCCAATTATACCTGGCAGTTTTCCCAGTGTGTGCACATAGGGCCTTCCTGTGTGCAGATCTAACTATGGTTGACCACAGCATGCCTCCAGATTTTATGGCCTTAAGAAGGGTTGGGGGAGGGAGGGAAAGGTTCCTGCCCAAAATTTTACTAGACCATCTGGTCTCATATTGGGATTCTATGTCAGGTTTTATTTGATTGAAGGGATTTATGGTTTTTAAAATATTGAAAATCAGTGTTCTTTACCACATTTGTATCCCCAAGCTTTGGTATGTTGGACTCTGTCTCCAATATACCCCTTATCAGACTCTCATCCCACCATTGTTTTTTAAAAGTGTGAAGGACATGTATCTTATAACCATTAAGGAAGATGAGTTTATAATTTTAAATCTGCCCCTAAAAAGAAATTC
>NW_016107980.1:114178-120164 GCF_001604975.1 Cebus imitator | reverse complement strand
AAAAAAAAAAAAAAAGAAAAGAAAAACGTTGACCGGGTCCTGCCTTAGAATTGTAGGCTCTCAAGGGAGACAAGGTAAGCATAGATGAAATAATAATAGGCTTAGCCATATTCACTCTATACAATAAGGTAGTGGTTCCCACACTGCACAGTATAATCACCTGGGGAGATTTTTAAAGTCCCAATGCCTGGGTTATGCTACATGCTAATAACATCAGAGTGTCTGGGTATGGAAGAATTACTGGAGAATTCTACCAAATATTTAAAGAAGAATTAACACTAATTCTGTACAATCTCTTCCAGAAAATAGAAAAGGAGAGAATATTTTATGAAGCTAGAATTATCCTGTTAGCAAAACCAGAGACAGTACAACAGAGAAAACTACGGGCCAATATACTTATGAATATAGGTGTGAAAATCTTTAGCAAAATATTAGCAAGTAGAATTTAGCAATATTTTTAAAAGACCAAATGAAGGTTATTCCAGAGATACAAATCTGATTTAATATTTTAGAATCAACTACTGTATTAGGCTGAATAAAAATAAATCACATGATTCTATCAGAGATCAAGCACTTGACAAAATTCAGTATTTATGATAAAGAAATGATAAAATTCAGGAAATTAGAGATTAGAGGGTAACTACTTCAACTTGGTAAAAAGCACCTACGAAAAAGCTACAGCTAATGTTCATTAATAATGAATGACTGAATTACTTCCCTCTGATAGGAAACAAGGCAGGGATGTCTGCTTTTACCACTGTTAATTCAACATAGTGTTGGAAATTGTAGCTAATGTGATAAAAAGCAAAAAGAGAAAAAAATAGAGATTGGGAAGGAAGAATTATAACATTAAAACTCTCTATTTGCAGATAACATTGTCTACATACAAAATCCTGTATATAAAGTAAGTGAGCTCAGTAAGATTCCAGGATAAAAGATAAACATACAGGTTGAGTGCAGTGACTCACACCTATAATCCCAGCACTTTGAGAGGCCAAGGCGGGCAGACTGCTTGAGTATAGGAGTCCAAGACCAGCCTGGACAACATAGGGAAACCCTGTCAAGTTCATGACTATGCCAAATGTCACGCCCAGGGTCAGGTTCCAACCCATGCTGAGGTTCGAGGGAGAGCCTAGATGAGCAGAAAGAACATGGGGAGCCATAGGCAGGTGAAAGGTTATTTTATTCAGCAGCAGCTCTCATCAACAGCTTTCTCACACAGTCTGCCCTGTCTCAGCTGCTTAGTCCAGTGGCCCCACACAAAGCTGTGCGTCCAGCTCTCCTTTGCTTTTGGGATCAGCAGCTTAAACTTTTTCTCTCTCTGGGCATTAGCGGGCCGCGCTGTGTCCTGGCTCCCCTCTGTCTGTCTGCAAAGACAGACAAATTTGGCTCTCTATCTTTCTCTGGGTGCCAGTGTGCTGGCACAGTGTCAACGGGGCAGTTATACCTTTAACAGACAATAGGGGCATAGAGTCAAGTGATGAACCTATGTTATGGCTATGGCGGCAAATTTCCCTATGTTATGTTTATGTGGCTATGATAACAAGTGGAGTTATACGCCTGCACTCTAGACTCACTCAGTAACTCTGGATGTTTACTTCTGCCTATTCTTGACCAAAGCACTTCCATGTTCCTTACACTTCCTCTACCAAAAAATAAAAATTAGGTGGGTGTGGTGGAACGTGTCTGTGATCCAGCTACTTGGGAGGCTGAGGTAGGAGGATCACTTGAGTTCAGGAAGCAGAGGTTGCAATGAGCCATGATTGCGTCACTGCACTCCATCCTGGGTGACACAGTCAGGCCCTGTCTCGAAAAAAGCAAAAAAAACCCAAAACAAAAAAGATAAAATACAGAAATCAATTATAGAAGTGAGAAATAGAGTCACAGTTGCTAGGGGATATAAATGTGTTAGGTATGGGAGGTAGGTGGGATTGTAGAAGGGTGACATGAGGATTTTTATGATGATGGGAACACTCTATCTTGACTGTATCACTGTCAGTATTTTGGATGTGATATTGTACTATAGTTTTGCATGACAACACCATTGGGGAATATTTGGGAAAGGACACATGGTATCTCTCTCTGTTTAAAATATCTCAAAAAGTTTAATTTGGAAAAGAGAAAAAAGTAATCAAAGGCTGAATAACATCTAACTAGCAACATATTGGATGGGCAGAAATGCGTTGGAGGGATGTGTGCTCCCTATTAAGAATGAACTTGGGAGAGGAAGAATTTGAGGTATAGAAAAGAAATAAATTGAGTTTGCTCACCTGAGAGTTTCTGGAGGCACTGAAGACTCATTTCTCCCATAGGTTTCACTGCAACCAATGCCACACGCATGTTGCTTATTTTATTCTTCCACCAGTATTGCAAACTAAAAGAGACTCTAGACTGAGAAATGGCAGATCTTACCTACCTCAAAAAGGTGGAAGACAATGAAAACAACTAATGTTTGTTTTGCCCTCTCTGCCCTTACCACATAGATCAGGAGGGTTGGAGTTGTCCAAAATGGGAGGAGACAGAACAAACATGTAACTGTAAATTAAGTGTTCTGAAGGAAAAAGACAGTGTTATAGGAGTTCAAGGCCAATGAACCTTACCTAGGATGATGTGAGAAAAGGGTTCTTATAAGAAGTTCAGTTGAGGCTAGTGTGGTGGCTCATGGCTGTAATCCCAGCACTTTGGGAGGCCCAGGCGGGCGGATCACCTGAGGTCAGGAGTTCGAGACCAGCTTGACTGACATGGAGAAACCCCGTCTTTAAAAAAAAAAAAGCTCAGTTGAGATCTGAAAACTGAACAAGAGTTTTACTAGCGGGGAGCATATTCTTGATAGAATGAACAGTCTGTGCAAAATATAGGGGGGCAAAATAGGTTCATTTGAAGGGTTGAAAGGCCAGTGTAACTGCAGTGCAAAGACATAAAATTTGAGAATTATTGATATGGAAATCTGAATTTAACTGATGGGTAAGGATTAGACTCTCTAGAGATCAAGTATAGAATGAGGAGCTCTCCATTTAATCTAGGTAGTGTAGGCTAATTCTGCAAAGGAGAAGTAGAAGAGGCAGCCAAAGAGGCAGGAAGAAAACAGGAAAGGGAGTTAAATCAGCCAAAGTTAAAAATATAAAATAGCTTTAGAAATGAAGGAATAATAAACAATGTCAAGGATTGCAAAGTAAGACAAATGAAATGTAAAATACACCTTGGATTTCAGGATAAGGAAGCCATTGGTAACCCTGGAAGGTGGTGGTTTTGTTTTGCCTGCTTGCTTTTTAATGATGAATACGGAAGTCAAAGGAAGATAAGGACATAGAGAAAGAGTATAGGCAAGTTTTTTCAGAAGATTTTTTAAAGGGTAGATGAGAGATAGGCTTGTGTAGTTTGCAAGTCAGGTGGGATAAAGGGAAGCCAGGCAATTATGTTTAAACCTCTATAGAAAGGATTCTCAATAAGAAGACAGAGTAAGCAATAATGATAGTTTAGGGCAGCCAAAAAGATAGGATGAGAAAAATTTTTGAAGCACAATTAAAGGAACTGCCCTTAGATAAGCATAGAAACAAATTGTCTATTGTAAGTTGGGGCAAGGTAAGGGGAAAAAACGTTCGTGATGCTTTTAGGTTTGGCAGTGGAATTAAGAGAGTCCCCATCAGATGGCTTCAGTTTTTCTTGCAACCCAGTAGACATGTGTTTGCTAGTCCCCACGTGCATAACTCCTGAATACCACCTTTCACTGTCTTTCCCTGTTATATCCAATAATCCTCTAGAATATCTGGTTTCAACTACTCCCCTCATGTTCTTCCATTTCAGACTCATCAGGATCCATCACCATGGTCTTCAATCATAATGGTCTCTGTAAAAGCACTGCTCTTCCGGGAATTACTCAGCTCCCATTGTCCACCGCCCTCTACCCTGTATCTTCAGGGCACCAGAGCTGTGCTGTAGTCTGAAGAAGTCAATGATCCATCCCAACTCTGTCAGTCTTTGTCACTGCAACCCAGTCTGTTCAGAGCTGGTCTTTGAACATAGCTCGTATTTTCTACCCAAACTTCTGCAGCTAGTGCATAAGCAAACATCTTGCCATGCCTCCATAATTCTCCTTTTCTGCTTTATCCACTCCCTTTCCTAATATCTTATATTTTAAAAGTTCCCATGATTATCAGTTGATGAAAATAAGTACTCAGAGGAGTGGCAAGGATCATGAAGAGATTAGAATGTAAAGGGTTTTGAGGAAAATAGGAGAAGTTAGAACAGGTGTCTGAAAAACAAAGTTCAGAGCATGTTAAGAACTTTGAACTTCATTGTGAGGTGCTGGGGAGCCATTGAAAGGTCTGAAAGTTTGAGAGAGAGCAGCTGGGAGAGGAGGAGGACAGGGATGAGGATGGGGTTAGTAAAATGATTAGATTTCCAGTTTTTAATGATCTCTTTTATAATGGTGAGGAGGATAAATTGGAACCATGGAGAACATTGGGCATAACAGGGACAGTTAGACTCCAAGTCTCTGGGCTGAGCAACAAAGCTGGTGTCTGTGTGATACACTGAGATGGAACATGTGGGGTTGGGACAGGTTTATTGGACAAGAGAGGGAGTTGAATTCATTTTTGACATGTTGACCTTGTGGAATATGAGAGTGGAAATGTCCTGTAGGCAGATATCTGCTATCTGAAGCACAGAAGAGACATTTAGGCTGCAGACATAGGTCTGAGAACCATATATAGGAAAGAAATTCCTCAGTGAGCACATGCAGCATGTGAAGAGGGAAGGCTAAGGATAGAATCCTGATGAGCCCCCAATGTTTACAAGAACTAGAGGAGGAGGTACACATGAAGCAGATGCAGATGAAAAAATTGCTAAAAGAAAAGAAAAATGAAGTGGTGTCACAAAAACTGAGAAAGGAGAAAACTTTATAAGCCAAGGCTTGAACAACTAAGTGAAATAAGATCAAGATGGAGAGGATCTAGCAATTCATAAATCCATATGCAGTTTGACAGGAGGAGAGGACAGGCTGATGGGGAATGAAGAGTAACTGGGATGTTAAGTGGAGACTGAATGTAGGGAACTCAAAGTGAACAACTGAGAGAAGGCAAAAGTTAGTGTGGTAGCTTAGACTTTGCTAGGTAAAGGAATGTTTATTTCTTTTTGGAAGGGTGGATACCAAAGACTGAAGGAATTTTATGAGCATATTTTATAGACTGAAAGAAGAGAGACAGTGGAAAGGAAGAGGTTAACAATGTAAAGGAATTTATTTATTATGGACAGATTTTTCAGGGTGCACCATGGGAAGGGATGGAGAAAAGAGGTTATGAAAACAGTAATGAGAATTTGCAAGAATGTGGTGGTTAAGACCTGACCATTCAAGGATTGCCCAAGCATGATAAGGCTGACAAAAGTGCATGGAACTAGCTGAGCTGTGTTTTAAGTCAGTTTTGAGAAAAAGTTCTTTTGACTGGAACTGGGGCAGGTATCAGGTACTAGGATATGCTGATTGCCATTGGCAATCCATCCCCAGAAAAACTAACACAACTGAAATGTTCTAATTGTCCTTTACAAAATTAAAATGATTTGCTCATAATAAGCACCATAATATTTGTAAAATAAATGAATTAGGCTGCTCTGGATTTTTTGAGGATTGGAAGAAGGGATGTGGTGAATACTAAAGGTATAGAAAGGAATACTGGGGTGAGAAAGAAACCCAGGGGAGAAAGATGAGATAACAAAGCCCAGCAGAAAATAAAAACACCTGATGCAAGGAAGAAATGCATTTTGTTCATGTTTGCTATAAGAACCAAAAAAAAAAAAAGGCATTTTTGTCTTTGCTCTGAATTGTTTATTTCAAGGACTGTATCTTCTTGCCTAGGATAATTAAAATCTTTCTAGGGCAAGAGTTGTCTTCTACCACTGCTTCCTAAAAAACAAGTAGCGGCCGGGCGCAGTGGCTCACGCCCCAGGACTTTGGGAGGCCGAGGCGGATGGATCACGAGGTCAAGAGATC
>NW_016107980.1:106312-113986 GCF_001604975.1 Cebus imitator | reverse complement strand
CTGGGTAACAACAGTGAAACTCTATCTCAAAAAAAAAAAAAACAAAAAACAAGTAGCATAATATGGCTAGAGTAGAGAGGTTAAGCATCTGTGTTTACTGACTGTGTGGCCTCAAGCTAATGACTTAGGGTATATATTTCAGTCTCCCCATGTGCCAAATGTAGCTAAAAATAGCACATTTTTTTACTGAGTTGCGAGATTATGTAGATTAGAGATTTACTTGAGAGATTGTAATAATTTAATGGATCAGTAATTTAAAAAAAAAAAAAGGCTCACTTTCTCCTATGAGTGCCATGTCTCTGTGAAAAGGAAAGGCCCAGACCATTCTCATGAAAGTGGATGTAGCCTAGTTTCACCATCCATTCCAAGGCCTCATTTGAAAAGGTAAATTGAATTTACCTTCAGGCCTGGTTAGATTTAGATATAGGGACTCCTGTGGAAAGTCTCAGCATTTCTCTATTTTCACTCTAACTATTCTGATATACTCTGGAGATCCAACCTTCAGAGGCGTGAAGGCTCTGGAATAGAGACAGTGACTTCTAATTACCTACATGAATACTGTTGCCTTGTATTCATCAGCTATTGCCAAAAAAACAATGTGTCATGAAACATTCAGCAACTCAGTGGCTTACAATAAGCTTTTATTCTGCACATCTGCAGGTTAACTGCAGTTCAGCTGATCTACCCTGGAGTCAACTGGGAAACTTTGGTCTAAGGCTATGGGGCTTGCTTTACCTCTGTCACACATGTGTTCACCCTGGGGCGCAGGCAGAAGGAACAGCAGAGTCTTGGGCATTCTCTTTTTCTTCAGGTAGTTGTAGAACAAGAGGATGACTAGACACATGTCATACCTCTTGAGGCCTCCTTGGTCTGGCACATTGTCACATCCACCCATAGTCTGTCCACCAAGCCACATATACCCGGCCTACTCTCATAAAGCAATGTCAACTGGCAAAGGCTATGGTGCAGAATTGTAAGGCAGGAAATTTTGAAGAATGGGAAATGGGGATTGAACTTTTGGGCCAAACAACTGTAATCCATATGCATGAGATGCCCACTCTCATCTAATCTTTGTCTGTACTTACACAGAAGGCCGCTGAATAGCACATCCCAAAGTGCACATGGGCCAATGGGCATGACTCAGCATGACTCACATATCTAGTATGTGAACACCAGGAAATGTGTAAATAGCATGAGGAAAAAGAATAAAAGGGAACAGATTGCTTTTATTACTCATAAAACTTCACTATAAATTTGTTTCTAAAATAGAAAAGGCCAGTCAAGTCTGTTTGGAGTTTCATTTATTGAAACAGATGAGTTATAATTCAAAAGGAATGAAGTTATGAACCGCCAAATAGTTGAGTCTTAACACAGCTATGGTTGATCCTTGCTGTAGACCCATCTGATGTGCACAAATTTCAGTTACCAGAGTTTTTAAATAACACCAGTCCCCCAATACCATGATTAAATATCAGTTACCATAGTGTATCAACTGTGGTTAATTGTATAAAGTACAAGCTTCACCATTAGCTCTTTAGTCTGCAAATCACTGTGTAAATAAGGGACCTAAATCATGATCCCAGAAGATTCATGTTGCTTCTTTCAAAATCTGTCAGTGATTGGTCACTGTGCATCTTTTATTCACTTTGTGGACATACAACAAAGCATATAGTTGTGTTGCTTTCTTGTCTCACAGTGACAAACTCATGTAACATTTACAAAAATGGTTAATGCAATGTTGGTTATAACAGCTTAGAAGTTAAGGAGGAGGGTTGCTACTTCCTCAAGGGCTAAAAATAGAAAGGAACAGATAGCTGTCATGGTAAAAGGATTGATTCAGGGTTGGTGCCTGGACTTCTGAGGGGACTACACACAACTGGTTCTAAAGTTGATAAAAGATGCTGCAGGGATGCACACAAGAGATGGAAGATGCTCTCACTGGAGCAGCCTCTTCCCCACCTTGCAGCTTCTAAATAGTGCTTCCCATTGGTGGAATCTGACTGAAAGCCAGTTGTCAAATTAGTGTGGGAAATACAGTTTTCAGACACAAAGTTGTGACATTTACAAAGCTGAATATAGAAGGGTTGGATTGAATCTGAGAGACAGCAGGCAAATAACTACAAGAGTTGCCATCACCATGTCTCCCAGGGATTGTTGGCAAACTAGGATTGCTGTAGTACCACTGGTCTCTGAAGAGGCACATCTGTGGGGCCACTGTCATAAGTCAACTATACCTGTAAATCACGCAGTGATACAAATGGACACATGTAGCCCAAATATCAACCAGAAGTCAGTTACAACTATTTTTTCTTGGTCCACAGAAATCAGACTTCTTTTCCCCCACAAAGGCTATCATTGTTGTTTCCTAATAGTTTATTTCATTTCTTATCCTCAAATGGCTAACCTTTGTGTGATTCTGTGTCCAAGATTTTGCTTGTCTTCTTTTATCTATTCTCAGGCTGTGGGACTGCTTATTCTTTACCTCCTTTCTCATTTGCTCCTCTATTTCTGGTAATGAGGTATCCTGGGTGTTGATTCTTTGAGAGTATCTTTTGGTTTGCCATGCAAAGAAAAAGAGGCTACAGAATCTGAGATTTTATTTCAACTTTCTCTTTCTTTCTCATACCCCTGCTGACCCACTTGGAAGAAACAACTTTAGCCCTTTGGAGGATTTTGTAATCATGCCCTGAAAAAGAAAACAGTGGTTTGTACTCACTTCTTAATATATTTCTTGTTTTCTCTAACATTCATTCTTTTACACATTTGTGTGATAAAGAGAGGTACTTCTAGCATTGGAGTTGCCTAAACAGTAACATTAAGGCAGTTCTGGGATCCTCTCCGATTCCCCCTTATATTGATGTCAGTGTCACCGCACAGAGGAGGATGAGCTGAATTTATACATGACTAATGTATTAGTAAATGTTATCAGCTCCATAACCCTTGACTAAAATAATATATATAATCAGTCTTAAATTCTAATTTCCACAGCTATTTTTTTTCCAAATATATCTTGCATATGCTATAGAAGCTATAAGAAAAACACCAGTTAAATTGGCCAATGCTTGTTTTTCATTCTATTCTTTTGAGTTTTAGTATTTTTATGACACACTTTTAGAGCTATCTCACTTTTGACTTAGAAACATATATATTATGTAATGTAATATAAAACACACACAAATATGTGGCTATATTATATAACATATATTCTATAGCTGATAAATAGGAATAACTAATTCATAGAAAATATTGATTTGTTCATATCTATACATATACATATATGTATGTAGTGTAAAAATGTTGGTTTTGTTCTTCATTGTATATACATATAGTGTGATGACCAAAACTAACATTTGCTATAAAGTATTCGTTCCTATAGCTATAAAATTAAAGTGTATTCTAGTGGAAAGAGACTTAGGTGACCTGGGTTCTAGTTCAGGCTCTAATAATTAACTTTGTACTCTAAGCATATTCAATTAACCTTTCTGGACCTCATTCTGCTTATCTGCAATAAGAGAGAATAAACTAGATTAAGGATGGCAAACAGTATTCATCTTGACCACCAACTCTAGAAAGCAGCTTGTAAGTGCTGAGTTAAGAATTCTAAGCTGAGTATGGGCTTAATAAGGAAGTATGCCATGATCCATTAGTGCTGTCTGCTATGGGTGCAGGAGGTGGAGAGCAGGCCACGAGTGCCATATTTTAGCTGTCTCCTTGGATGAGATTGCTTCTAAGGTCCCTTGTACTATGCCATATAATTCAAGATATTTATCACTTAAATTTATATTTATAAACATAAAACAAACTGAAAAAACAAATATTGAGGATCCCTGTCTAAGTATAGATTTTGGAAAAATACTTTTTCCTTGGAATTAGAAATAAAGAAAAAGAAGTTTCTGGCAGAACTTTTTTGAAAGAATTTTTAAGATAATGTAAATTTATCTTCCTTCACTCTTTTATTCTCTCCTGAAATATTTATTAAGTACTAACTTTGAAATTGACATGGTGCTGGGTGTTGAATATTTGCTGAATTGAATTGAAATGGAGGATTGAAAGATGAATAAGACACAGTTCTCACTCTTGAGGAGTTCATGGCCCGGTGGGAAAGGCAGACTTCTTAGCAGGTAATTATAATACAACGTGTTAAATGCTATAATGATCTTGCAAAGCCCAGAAATGAAATGACTAACTCTGTCTCAAGAAATTTGCTGCAGATTCCACAGAGGAGGTGACACCTGAGCTGAGTGTTCCAGAATGAATAAAAATTATCCTTGAGCAGATAGTTTAAGCATTTTGGTGCGATTGGTAAAATAATTTCTTCCCAGAAGTTATTCGTAATGTTTTTTGTGTTGTTTTGGTTAAGAGGGAGTCTAGAAAATTGATGTATTGTTGTTAATGATTATTCTGATATTTTAGAAATTAGTCAGATGTGGGCCTGGAAATGAGATTTGACTGCCTAGGAGATGAGGGATGGTGCTTTTCAGGTGGAAACTTACATATTCCTGGATGATAACCTTGGGAACAGCTGGGAAGGGAGAGAACAGAATTGTGCTGATCAAAATGGGATGTTCAGAGAGAATGGAGGAGGATGCACTAGCTGAGAATGGGGATCTGGGGGTGCTCCTCAGAATTTGTGTGAGGTTTTGGGAAGGAGTGACTTCTCAGAAGAGGACCTAGCTTCTCCAGGGAGGTAGAGATGGAAAAAGTATCTCATGCTGGAGAATGACAGTAAAGTGTCATGAGGGAACAGAGAGAGGGAGGTCAACAGAGGAGTCTGTCCCTCCAAGAATGGTGATGTGAAACCTGTGGGGACAAGCTGATTGGGTACTAGTGAGTGAAAACTTCACTACTAATGTGCGTAAAAAACCAAAACCTAAAACACAGTTAAGAAAAAAGCAAAAAAAAAAAAAAAATTTAAGGGAAAAACCCACAAAACTTTCTGGACCATGTTGGTTTCTGGAGAGAAGTAAGAGAATTCCCAGACCTGAGGCCTTTGGGAAGGGATGAGATCCAGATTCCAACTTCTGCTCCTTATGAGCTGCTGTAAACTGTTGGAGAAAAGAAGCATCCACTGCTCTGAGTCCTATCATCATATATTAGTTTTGCCTACTCATATACTCATATATAGACTTCCTAGCCTCATACTTTAAAAAATCTTCACACATAGACTTCATAGGCTCATACAATGAAGAAAGAAAGATCATATGAATGGTTCATCATACAAGGTAAAAATAATTACAAATATGAATATGTGTAGCAGATGACAAATATGATTTATGTCTATCAAAAAGTTATAGCTTATCAAGAAGGTAATACTATAATTAATGCATACATTATTTTATTTATCATATTGTTAATTTTAATTTGAAACCATAGCCAAAAACTTTAAAGACATTGCCTATCTGTAGTTATATTTCCAAGTATGACAAAACACATTTGAAGTTATATTAATAAATCCTTTACTACAAGTTACTATATGAATAATATACAAAAGAAGTAAAATTAGATTTCTTTTCTATAAAAATAACTAAATTATTCTATTCTTCTGTTAGTAGAGGTTTCCTTTTGTCACCAAATAATCTGTTAACTCTCAGTGGTTTTTCATATATTCTTAAATCGTTTTTGACAACAGTCCTTACTTTTATTTAATTAATTAATTTATTTTGAGACAGGGTCTTGCTCTGTGGCCTGGGCTGAGTACAGTGGCACAAACACGCTTTACTGCAGCCTCAACCTCGTGGGTTCAAGTGATCCTCCCACCTGAACCTCCTGAGTAGCTGGGACTACAGGTATGTGGCATGTGCCACCAGATCTGGCTAACTTGAGTCTTAGCTTTTTTTTAAAAAAGTTACATTTCTAATAACCATTGTTGTTTGTTGTGTGATTTTGCAATGTTAGCTGTAAATATTTCTTGTGTTTATATACTTATGACAAATTTTGTCTCCTCTAACAACCATTTTTTATTTTTGCCTTTCCCAAACTCAGAATAATGAAATAGTAAGATGTCAAAAAAGAAAGAAAGATGGAAAGGAGGGAAGGAAGGAAGGAGGAAAGGAAGGAAGGAAGGGAGGGAGGGAGGGAGAGAGGGAGGGAAGGAAGGAAAAAGAAAACTGTTGGGCAGAGCAATGTGAACCCCACTGCAAATTTCCCTGACAGACTTCAGCGTTGTCCGGAGGGTTTCATTGCTGATCCTTGGAGCTGTTGCCATGTGTTAGCATGCCCAGTAGATAGAGTTAGTAACTGGATTTGCATCTTAAACTGTGTGTTCCCATCATGGCAGCAGAGCAGCCTAATTAGGCTTCTCGAGTAGTCTGGGGCATCTCCTGGCTGAGCATAGATATGAGGCTGAACAGTGAGCACTCTGCCTATTTGAACTACTAGAAAAGCACATTTACAGATTAAGACTGCACCAAACCTTTTGTTGTCCTAAAAAGATAAAACCAGACATGTTAGAGAAATAAACATGTGGTCCATGTTCTGAATGCTATAGATTAGGTGGCATGTCTGCCATATAAGATTAGACTTTGTAGGCAGATGTATCTAGTTATAGCCTCATTGCAGTTTTTGAGAGGCCGCTCAACAAGGATATCATTTTACAGTACAATTAATGAATTCCTTATGCAGATTGCATCAGAGTTGACAGGCAAGACTACCCCTCCTATCCTTTCACAGTGAGGCATACACAGTTGGGGCAGGGCTAGGAGAAATTAATATTTAGGTTTTATTTTAGACACATTATTTTCTAAATTTGAGTTGTGCAGATGGTGTGTGTATTTAGTTTTGGCCAATTTTTTTTTTCGAGGTTTTTGTTTGGCAACCTTAAACAAAATTTCACAGGGTACAGTGTGTTCCTTTACTATATAGAGTGCTTTGTTCCATTTTAGAAAACTTCTATGGAGAATCCACTAATGCTATATATTCGTTTTAAAATATATGTGTGCATCCAAAGACCCAGCAATCCCACTCCTAGTTCTATACTCTGTAGAAATGAAAATATATGTGCACCAAAATAAATGTACAAGAATGCCCATAGCAGCATTTGTAATAGGTACAAATTGAAAATAACCTAGGTGTTTACCAATGGTAGAATATTCTGTAAATACAATGAAATGTCATGCAAAGCAAAAGAATAAGCTACTGCTTTACACAGCAATATGGATAATTGCCACAAACATAATATTGAGTAAAGTCAGATGACTCCCACCCCCAACACTCACACAGAAAAGAAGACAAACACAAAGAAAAGATTTTATGTAATTTGATTTGTATGAATTTCAAAAGCAAGCAAAAACAAGCTGCACTTGTTTTACAAGTGGTTACATTTGGAGGAATCAGTGACTAAGAAGGGACCTGGCAGGAGCTTCTGCTCTACTAGGGACCCTTCCTTTCTTGATCTGAATGGTGGCTACACAGTGTGTTTACTAGGAAATGTCACCAGTATACACAATTTTGATTTGTGCACTTTTCTGTGCATATATTTTTACCTCTACAAAAATTTTAAAAGTGGTTTGCCCTTTTATTTATATTATTCTGGTGTCTTAAATGTGAGACACATTTAATTACTTTGTATATGTTAGCACATTGCACAAGGTATTCATATTTTGATTTTGATGTTCCTTTAAATACATATGTGTACCAATTAATATTTTCTGAATCTTGTGACATTCTTTTTTTTTT